>NW_008677549.1:121639-134581 GCF_000695815.1 Acanthisitta chloris | reverse complement strand
AGTTTATGAAGGTATAAAACTCCCATTTCCATCATGTTTTTTACAGTACAAATGAAATAGAAAATTCACTGCCAAGTCCATCCATAAAAAGACATTTTCTAAGGCAATAAACTTAGTTTCCATCTTCTGTAGGTGAATGAAGTGAAAATAGTTGCCCACAGATGTAAAGCTAGGGTTGAGTGAAAAGAAATTAACAGACCTCTTGCAAGTGAAGTAGAGTTGGGAGTGTATTTTATTTATGAGACTGGGCATTATGAGCAGGGAAGTAAAATAACAACGTAGATTTTGTAAACAAATGTGGGCTTGTGACTTACTACTATATCAGGACAGATTATTTGAGGACACTATTACTCAGGACTTGGGCTCTGGCTCCCTTTTTGCCTCTCCACACATGTTGCTGGATGTCAGATACTCCCAGAGAACTCAGGGTCTGTAATCCAACGTTTCAATCAGTGATGGACTTTTCCAATGTGTAAAGTAGAAGGCATACTACAGCCTCAAGTTGCCTTTCATAGAATCATAGAATCTATGGGTTGGAAGAGACCTCAAAGATCATCAAGTCCAACCCTACTGTCATTATTAGACCATGGCACTATGTGCCACATCCAGTCTCATCGTGAAAACCTCCATGGATGCTGAATCCATCTTGCAGAATCCCTCACAGTAATAAAGCAAATACAGATGTTCTTCTCAGCAAAGTTGATTTATATGCCTATCAATCTGATTAATTGTACATGATGATTTCTTTGTTGCTGACATGCCTATATATTCTTTGACCTTAAAAGGTACCCACATTCCCTAATACCCTTGAACTAGCAAGACTGTAACCATCAGACTGAGGAATGGGAGTCTTTTTGTCACTTGAGAGATGAAATTGGGAGTGCTCTGTGCAGTTTTGGGTAGCTTTATGTCTATATTAATCATAATTATATTGTAAATACTATTAACATTTTCATTTCAACCAGTAGGTGCTTTGCCTTTTGCTATTCCTTCTGAATCACTCTCTGATAATACACGATCCTTCTGTTTTGTCATGCAGAGGTTTAGCACATGCCATTTGCATTCTTACAACTTCCCATCTAATCACATTCAAAGTTGAAAACTGCATATCTCATATCAGTGAAACTTTCTGAAATCTCCCTCTTCATTTCTAGTAGTTATGTCAGGAACTGCAAAATCCATGTCATGTGGTTGCTTGAAGTTTTTTTGCCCCCACTTACTAGAAAATTCAGTTTTAACACTCAATTTGTTGCCTGGTCAATTAAACGTTTATAGATTCTTTGCAAACCCTATGCTGTAATCCACAGTTTGAACCAAGAACATAATTTTTTCTCGGTGATTTCTGCACTGATTTTCACTTTTTTTCCTGCAGTTTGCTGCAGCTTCTTAAAAGACTGATCTTCAAGCCATGCATGAAAGATAGTTTCTCACAATGAAAGCACATGGGCATTGTTAGCTGCTGTGCCTGATGGAACCTAATCTGTTGTCTAGGTTATGGCATACATCATCTTTATGTGTTTTTTATATGTAGTTCAGGTTATATGATGATGATGGTTCCACTTGCTATTACCAACAACAGTCATTGCCATTAAAATGATAGTCTATTCAGTCTGCCAGCAATAGTCTTTGCATTACTTTGTTTTGCAAATAAAGTAAACTCAGTCACTTAATACATCATTTAAGTGTTCTGTAAACTAACAGTGTTTTGATTTATTTATTTTAGGTGCATGCTCAGAAGCAGTTTCATGTTTTCATTTAAAAAAATTTGTAACCACCAGTTCCTTTGAAAGCAAGTTATTCTGCAAGATGCATCCACATCAATTATTCCTTTCTCTATGTATCTAATAAAGACTATGGAATTCCCAAACCAAGTGCAAGTTTTATCTCCTACTGGATGTAATAAAATTGCATCTTTTTGCTCACTAGTTATATTAATAACAGGTACATATGGTGTTAGGCTTCAGTCATGGAAAATCCTGTCCTTTCCTGAGCTATCAAAGATTTATTTTTGCTTGTATTGTTCAGCCTGGAGCTTGTGCATTCATACATTTTTCTCAGTACTTCTAAATTAAAATCTCATGACAGTTGTTGCTTTGTTCCCCTCCACAGTAAATAAGATATGAAGGAATCACATGCTGTCATAGGAATTTAAGAAACTACAGAATCCTTTACTGTGTAAAGCTGCAAGATGTGAATATGAAGTGTGCTTGTTACTGTGCTTTATGGAGACACAGCACCACTCCTTGTACCTGCTAATGAAAGTCATTGTTACATTGTAAATTCACTCTCAAGCTCATTGCATCCTAGGTGGTCTCTAAACACACTTTTACTAACCACACTGAATGATTTAGTTAGATGAAAATGATTAAATATGCATAGGAGGCAAAATCGTTTGGATTCAGGACATCAGAAATGTCAGCAGACATTTCCATGATTTCATTACACAGGAAACAAAAACCTTATTTTATTTTTGGCCTTTTGGTCTGCAAACAGTGTTCTCATATTCCCATTAGTGTGAAGGATTAAATTCCCTGTTCTGAACCTGCCAGAAGCTGCCTTGCCAGCACCACAGCCTCTGCTCAGCCTAGATGGACACTGTGAGGCACATGCATCCAGTTAGTGGTGATAGGGCAGAGAGCAGGACATGGGGCTCAGTCCTAAGGGGTGTGTAGGAGACTTGAGGGGAGCATTTGCAGTACATATAGATTGCTGAGAATGCTGGGGCACTCTCAGACCTGGAACACCCACCTTTTCCCCAGAAGAGGTTTGCAAGGGAGAAATCCACACTTCAGGGAGGGGATGTGCATGTAACCTATACTGCTGGGAGGATAGCTGTGACTCTTTATTGAGACTGGAACAGAGTCACAGAATGGAAAAAGGTTGGAAGAGACAACAGTGGGTCACCTAGTCCAACCTCCCTGTTCAAACAGAGTCATCCTAGAGCACAGTGCACAGGATTGCATCCAGATGGTTCTTGAATATCTCCAGTGAGGGAGACTCCACAACCTCCCTGGGCAATCTGTTCCAGTGTGTGGTCACTCACAGCATAAATTCCTCTTCATATTCAGGTGGAACTACTGTGCAACAATTTCTGCCTGTTGCCTATTGCCCTATTGCTTAGCACCACTGAGAAGAGCCTAACTGTCCTCCTGACATCACCACTTCAGATACTTATTGATAAGATCCCCTCTCGGTCATTTCTTCTCAAGGGTGAACAGGCCCAACTCTCTCAGTCTATCCTAGTAAGAGATAGGTTCCACTCCCTTAATCGTCTTTGTAGCACTGCACTGGATTCACTCCAGGAGTTTCATGTCTCTCTTGCACTGAGGAATGCAGAACTGGACACAGCACTCCAGATGTGGCCCTGCTAGGGCTGAGCAGAGGAGCAGGATCACTTCCCTGCACCTGTTGACAAAGATCTTCCTAATGCACCCCAGGATACCCTTGGCCTTCTTGGCCACAGAGGCACACTGCTGACTCAAGGACAGCTTGTTGTCCACCAGGATCCCCAGGTCCTTCTCTGCAGAGCAAACAGAACATTCTGGAATGCATTATAGTTGGGTAGAAATTCATATATGCATATTAACTTTTATAAGCATCCAATATTGTATTTTACCTCTTGTATTGTGATTTATCTGTTACATTACAAATATTCAACTTGGTTCACTGATTGCTGGTTAATTGCATGTTGTTAATAAATCAATAAACCACTTTGATTCTGATTTGGTTTTAACTATGTGGACAGAGCAGTTTTTGTCTGACACAGCAATCTGATGTTTGTGATTAACAGACCAGCTGAATCCTGCTCCTATTTTAAAGAAGCAAGTGGTTCCCAACAAGGGCATGAATGGGACCCTCCAGTACAGCTCTCTGTTCAGCTCTTATTTAAACTGTTCACTACAGCAAGAGTTTGTAAAACTGCTGACTCGATAGTAATCAGTGTGAATTCATTTTTAGCCTAGTGTATGCAGACGTGAAATGAGTTAAGAACAAGTGCAGCCTAAGAAGCTGAATAAACATAATTTTGGGGTCATTACATGCTTTTAAATAGAGGAAGACACTTTCAGAAAAGTAATGAGGTCAGATCAGGTCATATCTGGATATACTATGTAATACATATATGTGTAACTTCAAGATAACATTCCTGAGTTAATTGAGACAGAATGTTTTCTTCTCTTTACAGTGTAGTTGGCTGTTGTCCAATAGACAAGTTTTTTTCATATATATAATATATATACATGCAATTCCAAACTATACTATTGTCTGCTGAATGTCATGCATAATAGTGTTTTCTGTCAGATTAAAAGTACTTCATAAGGGCTTAAATAAGCATAGACCTTTGCTAGGTCTTTGATATTTCCAATAGGGTGATTCCTCAGGTAGCCAGGCACATTTTTTCTCTCTGACCCTCTGTCAAGATCATCCTGACTTTAACAAAATCAAATGATGCCATAGTCAAGTGAGCCATTTCTCATTCTTTTGGGCAATATGCATCCTGAATGACAGTTAGAAACAAATTGGCCTGCAGTTCAAAAGAGGTGATTCTTCCCCTCTACTCTGCTCTCATGAGACCTGACCTGGAATGTTGTGTGCAGTTCTGATATGCTCAACATAAGGAAGACATGGAACTGTTGGAGAAAGTCCAGTGGGGAGCCACAAGGTTGGTAAGAGGATTGGAACATCTCCTCTATGTAGAGAGGCTGAGGGAGTTGGGGCTATTCAGCCTGGAGAAGAGAAGACTGCGTGGAGACCTCAGAGCAACTTTTCAATATCTGAAGGGCCTACAAGGAGCCAGAGAGGGACTCTGTGTTAGGAACTTCAATGATAGGACAAGGGGTAATGGGTTCAAATTGAAGGAGGGGAAGTTTAGGTTAGATATTAAAATTTGTTTTACTCTAAGGATGGTGAGGAAGGAAATGGGATCTGGACATGGAAGGCAAATCGAGCAGACTGGAGGAATGGGAGGCTGGAACAGGTCCTTTTAAGGACACAGGAGCTGAGAAAGGAAAATGGGACAAAAATGGAGCAAGGAGCACTACTCCAAGTAGCCTCCACCCAGACTCTCCCTACACCAATAGTCACACAACTGCTTAGTGATCAACCAAAATGTGTCCTCACCAATGTTCCCAACACAACACTACCTCTCTCCTAGCCATTGGTATTCCAGGTCACCCTTTGTCCCCATGAATACTTTGCACTGAAACAAACTCAGAGGGTTACTGAAAAGAAAACTCACAAAGAGGGATAGTGGTTACAGAACTCAATAGATTTCTGAACCTTTAATGATCAAGAAGTTACATCAACATTGTGTTTTGTAGCCTACTAGATTCAGACATTTTCATATCTATATTTAATAAACTATTAACACCAATATAGTACAGGCCTAGTTCTTGCAGCTAAAAACAGCACTTGAGGGAAAGTCACTACCATTTTATGGAAGCCTGCATGTCAGATAAAAATCTCTGACAATTGCCTTTACCAGCAACTGAGACCTTTGAACACCTTCAGGACTTTACTTCCAATTGCTACCAGGATAGAATGCATCACCAACACCTGTTTAAGCTGAACACGCCTTTCTATATAGCTGATATAAAAATGTTTGACACTTAGCAGTTTTATACTAAGCTGCATTTTTCTATGGAGAAATTGATTGAAAGAACCTAAAGTCACTACTGGCAAGGCTAGAGGTGCCCAATAATGATGGAGCACACAGCTGGCATTACTCTCAGGGTCTCCTGGCACACAGCAGGATATACAATGTGCCAGTTCCCAGCACCCTCATAATGACTGATTTTCACTGGGCACATTAAGTAACTTGCTGAGCTTGCAATGTCAGTAGAGCCTGTGGGTGAAAGAGGATTAGTACAAGCATTTGCAACATAATGATTGCATATCACTTTATGCATGGAAATGAATAAATAAATACTGGGTTGGGACAAAAAAAAAATGGAGAGCTGGGGAACAGATTTCTGAGGATAAAATAAAATGTGTGCAAGGTACAAATATTTTCTTCTGATCTACATATAACAGTGAATTGATTTCTCATTCTGCACATGTTTTCATTTTAAATGTTCAAGCATTGACGAAACTTCAAGGCAAAAATGATGTTCATAAAACGCAATATAGAAAAAAGAATTTAAATAAAAGTGTAGGAAAAACATCTTTTGAAATTTAGGCCAATATTTAATGGAATTTCTCATACATTTTATCTAACATTTTTTAACATGTTGCTTTTGTTCTTAGGATATGTAAGTGAACTATAACTATTGCTGAATGGAAGTGTGATAAAATGTCATTTTAGATCTCTCATTGTTTGGATTCAGGATCCATATTTCTCAATGAACACTGTCTTAATCAAAGAGAACATATATTTGAGAAATCTTTCTCTTGAAAATCTTTTATATCCTGATTTTTCTAGTGCTTGATGCTCAGAAAAAAAAATTCTAAAGAAAATCCAAATCTGCACAGTTCAGATGTTGTTTAGCAATAATATTGCAATAAAATATGTGGTGTTGGAATTAAAAGCTCTTTAATAGGTTCAAAACAGATGCACCATTGGTTTGGAAATGAAAAATTTATCAATAAGAGTACAGAATAACACCATCTTTGATGCTAACTAATAGTGGCAAGGGTCAAAGAAATGAGGAAGAGTAATGCAGTTTTAATATGTGAGTATGCTGTCATCTCATTTAGTAAGTATATGTAAGCATTTTGTACCTTCTTTATTGTGATCAATCCAGCTTTTATAGTGATTCTGTACCACAGTGATTCTCCACTGCAAAAATTCAGAGCATGATTTATTTGTATTATAAATACTAATGGACAAAATATAACTTTTCAAGAAATGATCTGATTACATTTATTTGCTCTAAATCACAGTCATAACCTCAGGAATACATTTTCTTAGTGACAAACAGAGAAATTCAAGGAGAACTTATTATTTTGTACAATATATTGGGCAAAGCTTTCCTTCCAGCACAATAAAAATGATGCATACTAATATATTACCTTGTAATTAAACCAGAGAAACAGACATAATTGTACAAATCTTATAAACTCACATTACTGGGTTTCTCAGCTTCCCTGTTTTCTCTTTGTTTCTCCATTGAGTTGTTTCCTTAATGATTAGATTTTTATTAACTATCATTTCTCATTAATGTGTTATGCAAAATTATGTTTTGAGTATATCAGCGTTTTTTCCTTTGATGTTTTTATTACACTCCTTTCTTCCTGCATGGATAGACTAAATTCTTTATACAAAGACAACTCTAGATGACTGCTAGAATGAGTGAAAAATGTTCAATATCTATGTTATCAATATCATTGTTTCCCTGAATGATTTTTGCTTGTGATTAATTTGCAAGTATTTGAAAGTATTATAAAACCAGGAAATTTTGGTTGGTACAAACCACTGGGTGTATTTCTGTTGTTTGAATAATTTCACTTCTGCATTTGGTTTTCCAATGCAAATGCACCTATTTTGGTCATTAAAAATTAGTTTATATAAATCATTTCCATTAAAATGGAGATAAACTTTTATCAGTCTCTCTCTCTATATATATATATTTATCATTTAGCATGATTGCATGATAGAATATCATATATTAAAAAAAATTAATTTTGATGGCTTTTAAATCTATAGATTTCTCGTAAGACTTTCTCTGTGATTATTTAAGTAATAAGTAGAAAAATGTGTATCTATTCACCAGTAAAGCAGATGCTCTTTCCAGCACACCAGGTACTCCTGGAGCATTCTCCAGGAGAGAATAACTTCCTTGTTTAACCTACAGAAGTGCCAAAAATATAATACCATCCTGGGTCTTGAGAGCTCTTGGATATCTTCACTCTGATAACAGAGGAAGCTTCTTTTCAGGATCAAAAATAGAAAGTCTCATTTCAGAGTAGACTTCATGTCTTTTAAGAATGCTTAAATTTTGTACTATCAAAAATGAGAGCAATCCATTTGCTTGTCTTTTTTTTTTTTTAACCATTTTGTTGTAACATACCACCCAGGTTCCAGCCACTACATCTTCATCTATTTTATCTGACAAGCCATATATAAAGATTCAGTTCAGTGTTTATCACAGTATGGAAGTTATAAAGCACTGAAAAATGTGGTTTCAAATATAATAGAAACTGTGACATACCCTAACCTATTCTGGCAGTAACAACACTGCTATAATATAAAAGGTTACTAAGACATATTGGCAGTCAAGGCTGTTCACACTGCTATGATTGCTCTTTTTATAAGTATGGTAAAGCAGCTCAGTTCCCAAGTATTGCATGTTGGCAAATGAGGGTAGGGTGGTCAGGAAATATTCTTTCATATGAAAAGACTTTTTTATTTGTGTCTCAAAGCACTGCTAATCTTATTTTCTGAGCTGCAAGGCCAAGTCTAGGAGAAGCTACCAGTCCAGTCAGTGTTATTTAGATTTCTCCTTCTAGAAAGAAAAGTGCTATTGAGGAGAAATGCTATAATGTTGCATTTGTGAAGACTAAATACAATCAAGGACAGAGAGTGATGAGTTTTGAAGTATCATAATGACTTTTCTCCAGAAACAGAGAAGGAACTGCTAGAATACGTGAAGTTGGTGTACAAAGTAATGCCAACATTGAAAGAGGAAAGTGAAAAAAAAGATCCTATAGTTAAAATATCAGCATTATATTCACCAAGAATAGGGTAAGGAATGTGTAGGTGAAAAAGGAGGAATGTAAAAATCTGTTCTTATATCTCTTGCTAATGTAATGAAATTTTCAAGGATGCTTACACCTGAAGATTACCTAAAGCTATATAAATAGGTAGCAACAATAGAAATTAAAAGAACAGTAATAAAATAGTGTAATTATCTAGGTGCTAGAGAGCAAGAAAACATAAGAAAGAAATCTACCAAATAGTTGAGCATTTGAATAAACATTTTAACTTAGACACATAGAAAGTCTTTAAGACTATCCAATACATCTAAATAAAAGATCCCAGAAAGCTACATTCATGCTGCACAGTGCTGGGTCCTGGCATCCAAGTCCATGCTAATAGAACTTTGTGCTTCTGTATCATTGTTCTCATTCCTGCAGATTTCTCCATTTTAACGGTCTGACATATTTTAAGGGCTACATTACAGCCTCTCAGAGTGGTGTTTTAGCAGTGTGAACCTGATGGTCTCTGCTTATGGGGTGTGTTCTGTTTTACTCTGCTAAGTTGAATGAGAGAATACAGAGCTGTTTAAGAAGTTCCTGGAACATCTTTGGAGACCTGTCCTGAGAGGAAGGAAGCAAAACTCCATTCAGCCTCATGCATATTGATTTTGGAAGTGGTTTCTTGTGCATAAAATCCCCTAACACTTGCTCAGTCATTTCTCAAAACATGCTAATTGACCTGGGTCTTCATCATCCCATCTGTGTGCTAGCTATTAGACACCAAGTGAAATCATGGTCCAGTACTCTAGCTCATTCTTTCTCTCTTTTTAGCATCAGAGATATAGTTTTAAGTCTAAAAACATGAATTAATGGAATAACTGGCACACAGTCCATGACTCATTATCTAAGTTTTTCTTATTCACCGCCTGAATGTCATATTTATTTTTTCTATGAAGCTTTTATCTGTCTTTATACAACTTCCTGCCTTCTAGAAAAGCTGACCAAAATTTCAGGCCCCAGGGTCTCATTCTGTCATTATCTCTCCTTTGAGCCATTGGCTATCCTTCAGGGATCTAATCACCATTATCTTTCAAGATCCTAATGAATGTTCATTTGTATTAGAAAGCTACATTAGTTTTTGTGTGCCAGCCACTGAGATTACTGTCATCAACAATGACATTATGCCCCCCAGCAAACACACAAACTTGTGGAGACTGGAGGTCCTGCCTGGCAAGGTTTCAGCTATGTCATTCCTATTAACACAGATGGGTCTGAGACTTTTTAATTTTTAAGCTTCCTTTCAACAAGCAAGAGTCAATATTACCAATATTACCAATATTACCAAGTGAGAACACAGTAGCAGGATATAGTGGGTTAATTATTCAACAAGTCATTTTTATTTCCAGAACACAGTGAATATGGTGAACAGTGAATGTAAGTCAACAGTGTAACACAGCTGAGAAGCAGCATTTACAAGCAGTTAACATGAGGCCACCATTCCTTCTTCAGCATTTGCCAAGATCCCACTGAAACAAATCTATAGAGTGAAGGATATTCTTTCTCTGCAGCTTTAAAGATCTGACAATGCACCCCAAAGCTGGTACTAGCTCATTTTTAGGAGTTTAAACACCTGTGAATTCTTGAGCTTGTGGTAATGAATTGCAAAATGGAAGTTATGCAGAATGATATTGGCAGCACAGGAGATGTCTAAAATAATCTTTGATGTCACTTGTATTTTCTGCTCTTTCTCTCTGTTTCCTCCTCCTGGACAAGGCTATAAATCATGATTTTTTCTGCAAGACAAATCTATTCAGCTTTTTTTCCACAAGCCATCTAACCAACAGCAAACACAGACAGATCAGGTGGCCTGTGAAAGGAGATTTTAAAGGGGAGGTTTACAGACTATTACTAATTGCCCTCATGAGGGCTTTATAACCTTACCCAAGGCCCATCTTTCAGAGAAAGCAGTAAGTATAGACCTGTGTTGTGTGACAAAGACTAAAAAATGGATGAGTGGAAATAGAAAATAAACTTTTCAAAGAACAGGACTGGAAAAAAACCATTTTGGCAATGCAACATGGAAAAAGGCAGGGCTTGATGAAAAGAGAGGAAACAGCAGGAGAGGCAATATTTGAACCATCCAAATTGACAGAAGAAGATTGAATATGCCTTTTTACTAGAGTCCCCTATAATTTTACATGTGGTTTTGTTCCAATTAAATACAAAGCACATTGTCCAAAATTTCCCAAGTAGTGGCAGTATGGAAGGAAGGAATAAATTGTGAAATCCTTAAAGAACAGGAATCCACTGATGACAACAGAGTCCTCTGCTCACTCCAGAGCTGGGTAGTGTGAGAAGTCACCAAGGGCAGGGCAGATCCTGCCAAGTGTGCATGGCAAGGCTGTCAAACGGGTGCACATGCCCAATGCCCAGCAGGTTCCTGTACAAAACCTGTTCATGGTGCAAGAAATGGTTTCTGACCCTAAAAAAAAAACCCTTATCAAATGCTTCCAAGTTCAAAAAACTGGAATTTACTTTCAAAAGATTTAAACTGAAAATTTCATTACCACTTTTCAAAAATTTGAGCTGCTGATTCTCATTCTCAATCCCTCAAGGCAAAATGGCCTTTTCTCTTAAGAGATGCACCAAGGTAATTACCAAATGGTAAACTGACTGAGCTTCATTTGTACTTCTGTACTTTTCTTTGGAGCAAAGACTTAAGGAATTGAGCTCTGACACAGTATTTTTTTTCTACCTATATCCACTGATCCTTTTCCTTACCTTTAATATATAAATATTTAATGTGTCAACAGATGCACATAAGCATATACATCTTTATTTCTACAGGTACACACACACATAAACTGCCATTGCTCTAAGAAACATAAAAGGAACAGTCTGAACATCTGATTCAATTCACTTATTTCTTTTCTTGCATATACATACTGAGTTACCCAAATTAGATTTTACTCACTTTCAAGATTTACATATTTTTTGAGCTTTCTTCCTGTGCCTTCTTTTTATTTGCAATTAGCACCAACATAGCCTGCAGAATAAATCTGTTTTAGCAATATAATTTTGTGGCATGTACTTGAAATTAAGTACTCCTACAATTTATGGTAGAGTCCTCTGACCATTCCTGTTAATGCTGCTACCAGTGAAGTCAAAAGACCTTTGATAAAAGCAAATAGGTCCTGTTATGTTCTGTTACAGATTTAAATCAAGTAGCTCCTTTGAAGTGAAGGATTTATATCAACATAAAATCAATATAGGAATCAAAATCCAAGCCTATAAAATGTAAACAGTGTCCAAAATTGACACGAGTTATTTAACACCATTGATTTCTCAGTGCACAATCTGTGAGGTGTGGATAGGAAACATTTTTTTCATTAAACATGGCCTTGAAATGCTGCCTGCTGCTCTTGGCTTTCTGGGTTTTGTTACTTTGGCAGCCAGTGGAAGATGGTTAATGTTGAGCCTAGCATAGTGAACTGTGGCCAAACTAGCACATACAGACCATTAGCTCAGCCCATTACTCAATTAAAGCTTTAGTCCTGGGAGGTCTCAGCACTCTCAGATTTCTTACCTGCTTGTCAGGTAAAGGAGCCAACTGAAGTAAAATTATATTGCTTAAGCTCCTGTACCACATCTGTCTTAAAGCTTCCTCCAGTGTCTCAGCCATTACAGTTGTTATGTGTTGAATTACAGGCATCCTTCTAACTTAGGAAAGGCTTTACAACAGGCTCATTCTACTTTGTGGCACTGTGGATACAAGACAGAGAATACCCTTTCAAAGTGGTTAAGCCAAATGTGCAACTGCCTTCTCCATGGTAATGATGCACTACAGAATAGGGGCTCTAGCACATTACAAACCTGTGTGATGTGTCAGAGCTCTGAGTGAGTTGCAAGCATCTTTAGTTACACGAGAATTATTTTTGAGGGATCAACAAGGCTTTACTAGTAGGAAAGAATAGCAAATATTTCCAGCTTTACTTGCTTGCCCATGCACAAGTCTTTAATAACACCTTAAATATCTTGGGCTGTCCCACTTGGAAAGCCAGAAACATGAATAACTTTTAGGTTTGGGCTATATCTATCAACCTTACATTGATATCTACTTGCTTGCCCATGCACAAGTCTTTAATGACACCTTAAATATCTTGGGCTGTCCCGCTTGGAAAGCCAGAAACATAAATAACTTTTAGGTTTGGGTTGTATCTATCAACCTTACATTGATATCTCTCAGATACAACAAGGTATCTACCTCAAAAGTTACTAAATGCTTATTTTTTAATTACTAGATCATGT
>NW_008677549.1:112401-121605 GCF_000695815.1 Acanthisitta chloris | reverse complement strand
TCCCTATGTGTAATAGAATAAGTCACCCTTCTGAGATGACTCCTTGTTATTGTCTGCAGTTGATTTCTTTTTCTAGGTGACATTCTAGGTGACATCTAGAGATGATTCTCTAAAAATAAAGTGATTCCTTTCAATGTTTCTAGGATTGGGTTTGTGAAAAACTGGGAGTTTTCTAAATATTTATATTATGCTCTTGGAATTTGGGAGAAAAGATCACAAAATACGATGCTACTGATGCAGTCCATCTTCCTCACCCTTTCTCAGGCTCTCTACTAACAGTTCCTCTACTTGCAAAACAAGGAGCCAACACCTCCCTGTAAGATAAATGACTAGAAAAGACACGTAGGAGCAAAGTATTAGTACCAGTGCTGACTTTCTCAGACTTGTAGTAAGTAGATTAACTTACTACAAGCAAGTAAATCATTAAACCACACTGAAACAATATGTGATCATCTGTCTCTGTGCAAAGAAATTGACTTGGTTTAAATACTTTGGCACAATTTCCTGGGCAAACACTGCCCTCCATGTTACAAAGCCTTCTAATCTATAATAGGGCGACTGTGCAACAGGGATTCTTGGAAGGTTTAAATTTAAGGGAAATAGGAAGGAGCAAAGGGACTTCCCACATCAGCATTGACTGGATAATTGCATACTCCTGAGCCATGTGGCATGAATACAGGGAAATATCTCTATAGTTCCTTCCTTCTGCCATTCATATGAAGGCTGCTTTTGCCCCCAAGGGTAGAAAATGGCAAAACATTGGTTCTGAACATTTTCCTGTGCAAAGAAGTTCTCATCAAGAAATAAATGAGTTCTGAATCTAATTCAGATATTTAATTTTGTAAAAAATTATCGATGCCCAGGCAAAACAAATGGCAGAGTTTCTAATTGTTATGAGTGGAAGAAATAAGCTCCTATACTTCCCAGCAGTTAGGTGTGCTGAGCTCTACAATGTCTGTTACTACATGTTTCTGGCTGCCTTGAGGAATAACACTGAGCATGAATTTAGGAAAAGAGAAAGAAATGAAAAGTATATAAACCCATTTTTTAAATAAGAAGTTAATCTCTACTAAAAGGCTGGTTCATATGCAGACAAAATATGAGAGTATGAGGAACTTCTTACAGTATTAAGCCCTATCTCCTTTTATCATAGGTAATCAGCCTATAGGACCCATCATTCACTGTCATAAATGTGGGCAAGAAATACTTACTGGAACATTAGCATGCTGAAGTTCCTACAGGACTGGTGGTATATGTTTACTTGATGAGGGAACTTTCTATTTGACACTTGCAAAAGCACAGAGTAAATTAAAAAATCAGTGTTCTTTAATATCAGGCATCATTTGCTTATCAGTCTTAGGGCTATAGACACTGTTATGAAAGTACAGACTTAAAATAGAGCTATTCATAACTCATCTGTAACAGAAGCTCAGTGCTGATAGAAATAGGTATCCACTGAATAAAATGCTTTTATAAACTGTATAAGCAACTAAAGACGAAGGAAACTTTTGCTTCATTACCTCAGTAGTTGTGATCTGACCTTTTGGCTGCAGGTGGTAAAAAATTCTTTGTTCTCCTTTGCATACCAGGAATTAACATTTTTTGAACTCCCTGAATTCAAGCTTAGTAGTTTGCAAATAGTTATACAATGTCACATTTCTATAACAGTATAATAGAACAAAAATAATTGCTGTCTGTAGTGAATGCAATTCTATTCACAGCAAGATAAATTGACTTTCTCTAAGCAGGTTTTCATGCCTGAATTTGCAAAACATAATGTGCCAAAGAATGATAAAGAAACATCTGTATATTTCATTGACATAAGCATTCTTTTCTCCAAGTAGAATGATAGGCAAATTTTAGAATGAGAATATATTTGTTTATTTTTCAATTATGATTCTGATATTCCCTTCTATTAGATAGAGAGTCCAGGGAAGAAATCATGGTTCATTAGATGCTAGCAGAATTTCTGCTATAGAACTTTCGATGGAATATTCTGCTACCTTTCTCTTGTTTTGTGTTTTGGGGTATTTTTTCCCTTTTAATAAAGCTAGGTGTTTATGAAGAATAATTTATATGACCTAGGTCTCAACGACAATACAAAGCTGATACTGAAACTTCCTTGTCACTTGATGTGCAGTCATTCACCATCTTATTATTGAATTGCTGGCAAATCTGAATTGTTTATAGTACATTCAAGTAATTTGCTGAGCCGGTTTAAAAGAAAACCAGTGAGAGACTCCAAGTCAGAAATAGAATTTAATAGGAAAAACAAAACAACATATGCAACAGTACAAAAAGAAACTACTAACAGAGTCAGAAAGGAACCTGACACCCTGTCAGTCAGGGTGTTGGGAGTAGTCCCATTAAATGGTGGCTGCAGCACTACTGGAGTGATGGCTCTGTTGGAGCAGTGATCCCGCAGGTCCTGTCCTCTCCCAAAGGTACAGCAGCAGCTCTTGTCCTCTGGGAATCCAGCATGCCAAAGGGCTCTGTGCTGGTCCAAACCCCAGCTTATATCCCTGTGGGAGTGCTTGGCTCCCCACCCCCACGTGCGAATGCTTGGCTCCCACCCTGGGGTGAAGCATCCCCCAATGGGACGATGTAACTCTCTGGGTCATGCTTTGGGTCCCTGACAGCCCATTAAACAGAGACAGCCCCTGGGGGAGCCAGCAGGGATGAGGAGATAAGGATCACTGCCCCACCTGCTGTAACAGCTTGTGGAGATGATAATAAAATACATGCCAGGGTTTACATTGTAACCTAGGACAAAGGATTTCTTTTATCTTAAGGTACATATCTATATCACTCCTCAGTATCACATTTTGCATGGCTTGATAGTACTAGAGGAAAAATCCCACACTGTATGTCTGTTTTGAAGGACTGTGTGTTTTGTATTCATATAAAATCATTCTCACTAATTCCCCATATTTTCAAAAGGTAAAAAATATGGTTTTATCCCCTTATACAATATTTTTCCACTGGTGCCTCATTCATTGCGTAGTCTGAAGGAACTAAGAAATGAATTGTCCTGCAAAGGGGCAGCTTGGTTTCTGTGCTCACTCTTAGCATGAATAATGGGATTCTTGGGGGAGAAAAAGCCACAAATCCAAGTGTTTCTGTATAGCCTGCTAAGATTAAATGCTGCTCAGGTAACTCAGTGTTTCGAAATAAGTGGATCAAATTCTCTGCAGAGCCTAATCCAGGCACATGCTGCCACTGTTCAAAATGTACATATGTTTAGAGAACAGCTTGTGGCAAATTCTTAAAAGAGGTGTGAATAGACTAGTAGAAGTTTTCAAGGGTAAGTGACCTGGGACTTCCTTTAAAAGGTTACATTATTAAATGCTCTGCATAGACAAAAATAAAGCACTGAAGATTCAGTTTTTTAAAAAAATATGACATGTTAACAAAACCCTAATCAAATTCCAGACATGGGAGGTTTCTTCCTGAGAAAAGACCTGCCATGCTGGGAGAGACCGAAGAGCCACTTGGCTCTGCACTGTCCCTTGGCCAACACCAATGGCAGAGAGGACAGTGCCTACAGCAGGCATGAACCTTCCCCTGAAACCTCCTCTGCTTTCATAGCCATGACTTTCTGATTTAATCAACAGTGAGCCCACCCCTGTGAATTGGTCTAATCCCTTTTTGAATCCTTTCATTCTTCAGGCCCTCCAGAAGGTTTCACCACCTTCTCTTTCCCAAGCTCTGGATAGCAAGTTCATGGACTACTCCTCTGAGCAGAGGCTGATTTCTGCTTCTGACTGCTATACTGCCTTTCTCTGAATCTTTGTGATTTCACTGCTAAGAGTCTTGAGATGAGGAGACTGAAACTATCAGCAGTACTCAGACTTCAGGTGCACAGCAGTGCAAACCAATAGTTTGTTTCATTTGCTATTCTTCTAACTCTTAAAGTCCTCTCAACTCTTTTACTGAGTTGATGTTTTTAAAGAAGTAGGCACACATTTCAAGATCTCTTGAGTGATAATAATTAATTTAGGGTTCATCTCTGCTTAAGCTTAGGCAGGGTTATTTTTTTCCCTATGTTCATCATCTTGCATTTCTTCTCACGCGATCTTGTCTGCCACTTCCCTCAACCCACTCGGTACTGGCAGTTTTATAGCTCTTCCATGCTTGTTTTAGATGTGACCATTCTGCATGATAAAAATTCTCCATTATGGAAATCCATAGTTTGTTTCTACCTTTGTCTCTCAGCTTTTACCTAATTAATCCCTTACGAGAGCATCTCCTTATCCCTGCAAACTAAGTGTTCCACCACTAAAGGCTCTTAAAAATTATAAGGTTTCTAACACAGTCTTTTTTTTTTTGTAAACAACCTGCACATCAGATAATCTGCATGCCTCTGAAGCACTCATTCTTGTAAATAGAGCCTTAAATAAATCCTCCCTTCCCAAGGCAGCAGCAGGCAGCATGGCAGTTAGGATACTGTGGCTTAGGAGGACTCTCACACAGAGTTCCACTGGGAAGAGAAGCAGAGACCAGAAACTCCTTAGGATATTACTGGGAGGGATGGAGCCAGGAGATAAACTTATCCTCATACCACCTAGAAATGTGAGGAAACCAGCTTATCTGAATGGCTATGGGTTCCATTAGTAAGTCACTGGAGTTGCTTATAAAATCCTGGCAGAGCATAACAGTGTCACCTTGTACCCAATAGAAATTCAGATTCTTTCTGCAAAAGCTTTCTACACCCTTCTCTGCAGCAAGATTGTATGACAACACATTGCACCAATACAACCTGAGAAGAGGAGCATTAAATCCTCAAAAAGCAAAGTGCAGTAGAAAAGGTACCTTGACAGACACAAGCTTTATTCTGATGGTCAGCCACTGTTGTTCCACTCACAGTGTGACAGGATGAAGGGAGTGCAGGGATACCAAAATGCTTAGAGTAGATACCTTTGCTGGGAAGGCAAAGACCATTAGGCTTAAGGGAAGAAAAGAAGAACACAAAATACCTCCTCTTCCTCCCTCCCTTCCCTTTTCTCAGGATTTGGATCAGAATTAGGCTCTCGTGGCTCTTCCACCTCCAGCTTTGATTTTAGCAGACGTCTGAAACATGAGGACATCTGTTCTATTCACTTGTCAGGTACAAGAAGTCCAACAACAAATTGTTCTGGCAAATTAATAGGCTTTCCCACCTCCCCACTCTCCCACCCTGCTCACTACTGAAATGATGCCTCTACTGAAATATTTAGGCTAGCAAAAACATCTTTAGAGTTAGAAATGGCAAGCATAGGAATTTTAACTGTTGCATGTCTGCCATATTTCCTCTTCTTTCTTCCTACTAAATTTCTTGCTCTGTCATATGAGACAGTCTCATTTTCAGATCTCCACTGATGTGTAGTACAGACATGGCAATTTCGGACATATCTTTTATTATATCTATCAGAAACAGGCATGTTGCAGTGTTAGTTTAAATGATTCTTGGTGGTGCTTTAAGAATTTATTTGTGCAAAAGGCTCTGTGTGCATATAATCTGTTTCAGTGTCAAGTTACTCTTTTGCTTTTTTACTACTGATATGTATGCATGGCAGTTCTATATCTGTATGGAGGGCAAAATAAATGGAATTTCAATAGAAAGTGTGGCTATTCATATTTAGCATATTTGAAAACATAGAAAGGTTTAGATATGGTAAGAGGTGCTTATTTCCTAAGCACCAAGGCATTTCTGAAGTGCACTGGTTGTGTCTGTATTACTAAAGCCAGGATGTAATTTATATTCTTGCCTGAACTCCAGTGGTAAAGCAGCATGCAGTTTGATTATGGCTTGCACTTCAGAGTACTCACTTTTATTTTTAGTTCTCAGAAAATTAATTTTTAACACTGTAAAAAAAAAATACTAGAAACAAAAGTCACTGTGAGGTATGTGTATTGTGACTTTGTATGAGATGTGCAATCTGTGTTAGTCACCATCACCTTCAGGGAATGTTTGTCTGAGGGGTAAAATATTTGTTCTGCAGTGATGTATTCTGAACACATCTCCTGTTAAACTTGGTTTTATATGAGCATTGATAGCCTAGATATTTCCCCAAAAAGTGTTTGAACAATCTTTCCGTTCAGTTTTCCAAGGTCTCTGCAGATAATACAATTTTAAGGATATATTATTTTGGAAGAAAAAAAAGAAACAGAGCTGGTTTTGAATACCAGTTGCAGGTGGATGGTGAGACTGAGCTGTTTTGTGCTAAGTTTGCCAAAGTGGAGGAGTGTGGGACTGGGGAGAGATACTCAGACAACATTAGGATATTAATAGAATATATAGTCAAATTTAATTGTGGTAAGCATATTTATGAGTAGTAGTGGGAAAGAAAAGTATCATGCTCTTTGGGGATCCTAGAGAGAGCAGTCAGCTGTAGTATATGCATTTAGTTAAAAACCTGGGGAAAATAGGGTAGAAACATGAGGTGAAAGATCAAGAAAAATATTTAGAAAATCCAATGGAAAATGAGGGAAAAGACAGAACAAGAGCATGGATGGAGTAAGCAGAAAGGTGGAGAACCAGAGAAGAGCAAAAGGAGAAGTTGTCCTGCAGTGTTTTGTGAAGGGAGTGTCTATTTGATGTAGTACATGTCTATGTACTCAGTGAACTGTAAATTCAATCCTATTCATATATTATCCATATGTAATTAGAAAGCTGAACATCTCAATAAATCTTCAATATCATTTCTATTTGTAAATGGGCATACTTGAATGGAGGAGAACAATTTCGTGAACTCTGGCCATTTTCAGTAACAACATCTATTTGCATATAAAATAAATCACATTTGTAGTGTCTCAGTTGCAACAGGCAAATAGAGAAATTCTGTAAAATAGGAGGTGGGAGGCAATTTATGACTACTACTTACTGTGCAAATTTATCCCCTTTCACTGTTTTAATGCTTTATTGTTCCCCTGCTTTGTTTATTACCTTGTAATGTGGCAGGTTTGCAAAACAGCTGAACTGCAAACTTATTTTGAGCTTCATATGTATGTGCCACGTATATATATGCATTTGGATTTTAAAGTTTTGGTGAAAAAAACACAGCACTGTGTTAATGCAAACGACATTGCATGAGAATTTATATTCTTAGACACTTTTACCCAAGCTGGTTTTTAATTCATGTAGAACTTTCTTCCCAATGGACTCGTGGGTTTTTCTGCTTGTGAATATCACCATTTTTTTTCAGCGTATGCTAACTGTGTTGCTATTGTTCCTTGTCTAGCTGTTCCCCATAAAATAGGGCGGATAATTGATGGAAGTCCTGCGGATCGCTGTGCAAAACTTAAAGTTGGAGACCGGATCTTAGCTGTGAATGGCCAGTCTATTATTAACATGCCTCATGCAGATATTGTGAAGCTAATTAAAGATGCAGGTCTCAGCGTAACTCTTCGCATCATTCCTCAGGAGGGTAAGTCAATGGCCCTTAAAAACAGGAAGAAAATTTTAAGTAGCCTCCAATTAGCTTAAATTATGTCACCACTTGAAAGAACATCTTTTGTTCCACTTCCTCAGCTGTAACGTGCAGCACACCAAAATTACTGGCTTAGAACTAGCTTGAATAGGATCTGAATCCTTGAAAAGGTTCCAAATTATGAAAAGAGTATTTAAAGCAAACCTGGGGAAGTCTGAGAGCAAGAGATGAGTACTGGGAAGGAAGTCAGTGTTAATGTGTGTTGGCAGAATTGTCTTCTACGTGGAAAACCTCTCTACAAGAAAGCTGAGTTTTGAGTTCATTCCCTTATATCTTGTTTTAAACCAAGTCAAAGTTTGGCCAAGTGACTCACAAGAGGCTGCAATGGCTGTCACCAGGCATGTTGTGCTTCCTGTGACAAACAGTGATGTGAAGGAAGAGTTCAGCTCTGGTAGTTTCCTCCTTCGCTATCATATAGTGATATATCACTATAAATGCACAAGGCAGCAAAGAACTGAACCCTAAATTATCTCATTTGTAGGGTGAAGATAAGAGAATAGACTCATTATTCTGGTCATTACTACACAGCTAATCAGTGAAGATCTTTGGATGGTTCCATGGAATTTGGGGTTGATTTCAGAGCTTTTATTAGTTTAACAATGTGCTACACATTGTACCATGTTAATGAGACTGTGGGTTTATATCTCAGCAACAAATACCAGTAGAGCTGGGAATGTCACACAGCAAGTAATGGAATTACTTAATGATCCATGGCCCAGTTAGATGACCTTCACCTTCTGCTGCTGCATCCAGCAGTGGGACAGGGAAATAATCTGACACTGGCCATGGGCTGCAACTGAGGAGCTTATCTACTTTGTTAAATGAATTCAGTGAAGGGAAAAACACAAACATACACAAATTCAGAATTCACACCAATGAGCATCTGTATAATTACTGGAGATCAACTTTGCAAGCATCAACAAACAAGTGTGATGCTTCATGCAGTCCATGCAGTTTATTTAGGCCTCTCTGGTACTCAGGATAAATAGTATCATTAATAGTTCAAGTGTTAGAAATGGATACATGAAATTAGAAAGAAAGCAGAAATGCACCTGAGTTGTAGTGCTACAAAATGTTCTTGTGTGCTAGCAGTGAGAAATGATTTGTGCCCAAGGCATGGCTTCCCTGTGTGACTGTGTGACACTGGACACCTCATTTGCCTTCTGATATTAGCTTCCCAGCTTATAAAAATTGGGAAAAAATCTAATACCTCTGTAATATACTTTCAGGTGAAAAATACCATATAAATGCAAAGCAGTTTTAGAAGCAGCTCATGATTTGACTAGTTCATCCATAGTTATGAGTGTAATGTAGAAATGAGGGACAACATTTCCAATCTTCCTCTCTGAAACTTGCAATACAAAAGAGACTCACAGATGCAAAATGGGCAATTACAGCCTTAAGCATAGTAATTACAGACAAGTATTGCTTGTGCCTGCATGAGGAGTGATTTAAGTACAAATATACAAGATTTTTTTGACAATTAATCCTAAATTGAAAAGACTTTTAATAAAGTAGCCAAAATTTTTACAATAATTACGAACATCAGTAAGTACAGAGCCATTAGAAATGTGCAGGGACAAATTGATGTGTAAAAAATTAAAATTCAAAGTAATTCAAACTAGGTTTAAATGTAAAATTAGGCAAGATCTGATCACATGTGGCTATTGTCATTGTGGATGCTCAGCCATAAATGTGTCCATCCTGGGTGCTTTGCACCACACCGCACTGGCCT
>NW_008677549.1:67014-112378 GCF_000695815.1 Acanthisitta chloris | reverse complement strand
ATGAAAAATACAATGTGTGCCTTTACTGTTGATAATGCAGAAATAATTCCTTCTGCAGTGCTCTGTCCTCTTGTGGGTGAAGTCTCTCTCATTTATGCTTCTTAATAGGTGAATGATGGGCAACATAACTGTGCCAGTGTGTCAGAAGAAATGTATTTGATATGAGCTCAGTGCCAAATGTGTCTTCCCCCAAGTGCAGTGGGAAGCCTGAAGGAAGATTGGCATCCTTTATTTGTAACAAGGCCATGAGACCACATTTTGTACACCAGTCTCTCTGTCTTTTTGAATTTCATGTTGTTTGGAAAGAAGGATTCTGTTTCTCTGCAGTGTTCCTATGTGAAGCCCTGGTCATTTGGCACAATGCAGTGAATAAAACATCAGTTTAAATGGTTAGTCAGAATTTATTGAGATTGGTTTTACTGTTCACAGTTCCCCAAAAAGTTAACATGACAGGAAACTCTTATGAGCTCAAAGACAGCAGGACTTAACATAAGGACACAAGTGTTTTAGCTTTTGGGACAATTCTGTCATCCTGTAGCTGTGATGGAAGCAGTAAAATTGTTCATTCTCTGCAAATGAAAAGGGTTATTTTCCTAAATGGAAAGCATTTCACATCTCTAGTAGCTGTGCTAAGGCACCTGAAGGACAGGGAGGTGATTTGGGACAGCCAGAATGGCCTCACCAAGGGTAGGTCCTGCCTGACCAACCTAGTGGCATTCTACAATGCAGTGACTACATCATTGGACAAGGGAAGAGCTATATCTCATCTATCTAGACTTCTGTAAGGCCTTTGACATGGTGCCCACAACATCCTTCTCTCTAAATTGGACAGAGATGAATTTGATGGGTGGACTGTTCAATGGATGAGGAATTGGTTGGATAGTCACATCCACTGGGTACTTGTCAATGGCTCAGTGTCCTGATGAAGACTGGTGGTATCCCTCAGGGATCCAAACTGGGACCAGTACTGTTTAATATCTTCATCAGTGACATAGACTGTGAAATTAAGTGCACCCTCAGGAAGTTTGCAGATCACACCAAGCTGAGTGGTTTGGTTGGTACACCTGAAGAACAAGATGTGATCCAGAGGGACCTGGACAAGCTCAAGAAGTGGGCCCATGGGAATCTCATGCAGTTTAACAAGACCAAGTGCAAGGTGCTGCACCAGTGTCAGGGTGGGCCCAGTATCAATGCAGGCTGTGTGATGAACAGATTGAGAGTAACCCTGCAGGGAACTCGGTGGTACTGGTGGGTGAAAAGCTGGACATGAGCCAGCAATGTGCACTTGCATCCCAGAAAGCCAGTTGTATCATGGGATGCATCACAGGAAGCATGGTCAGGTCAAGGGAGGTGACTCTGCCCCTCCACTCTCATGAGACCCAATCTGGAGTACTGCATCCAGCTCTGGGATACTCTGTACCTGTTGGAACGAGTCCAAAGGAGTGTCATGAAGATGATCAGGAGGCTAGAGCATATCTCCTATGAAGAAAGGCTGAGAGAGTTGGCATTGTTCAGCCTGGAGAAGGCTCCACAGAGACCTTATTGTGGCCTTTCAGTACCTAAAAGAGGTTTATGAGAAAGATGAGCACAATATTTTTAGCAGGGCCTGTTGCAATAGGACAAGGGGTAGCAGTCTTGAACTAAAAGAGGTTAGATTCAGACAGATGTAAGAAAGAGATACTTTTATGATGAAACACTGGAACATATTGCACAGAGAGGTGGTAGATATTCCATCTCTGGCAAAATTCAAGGCCAAGTTGGACAGGGCTCTGAACAATCTGGTCTAGTTGAAGATGTCCCTGCTCATTGCAGGGAGGTTGGACTAGATGTCCTTTAAAGGTCCTTTACAACCCAAAATATTCTATGGTTGTGATTCTGTGATCAGTATTTCTATGCTTTAAAAGAAAACGTGAAACACAGAAGCAATTTGCCTTGTTCAATTAGGTTTTAAATAATAGAGGTCAACCAGAATTATAGAAGTGACTAGAATTTCAGATCCCACAAACTCTCAAAAGGAGACCATTAGGTTCAAATGTCTTCAAATCTAATTATAACCCAAGAGAGTAAAAGCGACAAAGCATAAATTTGCAGAGGTAGTGTGTGACCAAAAATGATTATTGTCTACCTTTGCCCTTTATTAAATGTTGCACTGTGGCAGGTCTTTAATCTCCAGCTTCCCATTATGCAGAGCTGAACAGCCCAGCCTCGGCACCCAGCTCAGAGAAGCAGAGCCCCATGGCCCAGCAGCACAGCCCCCTGGCCCAGCAGAGTCCCCTGGCACAGCAGAGCCCTGTCGCCCAGCACAGCCCCGTCGCACAGCCACCACCTCCACAGCCCCTCCAGCCACAGGGACATGAAAACAGGTAAGAGTGGCTTCTCCACCCTCTGCCCCCTGTGAGAATCACAGGACACGGTTGTGCTGGGTCCACAGGCAGTTTCCAGCAGCTGAGGACCATCCCTTGTTGGGCTCTGACAAGCCATAATTGCTCACTTAGGGCATGGATTGTGGATGCCATGGTGATCTCTAAGTCTTGTGCAGGTATGAAACTTGTTATTATGGGCAAGGGTCTAGCCAGCCTTCCTCAAACATCCATTAGGATCATATTTTTGACAAGGAACTAAATACTGAAGTACCCTTTGCTAATAATATTGCTAACATACTACTTTCTTTTATCACTACATCTTACAAAATGTGGGTGTATCAGTATCTGATCATGAGATGGCCCTTTTTTTTCTCCATTTTCTTACATGTTTGTGGGGTTTTTTCCTTGTATTTTAGAGTTCTGGAGTCAGGAAGATATTTTTCTTACAGCTTTCATCTATAGTGTATCATTTACCAGACAATTTCTCATGTGTAATTTATGCATATACATTAACAAATTTATCTGTAATGGAAATTAAATGGTAGGGAGATAGAAATTTTGTGGCCAGCTGTATTAAAAGCTGTATATATAAAAAGCACACTCAGGCTTGAGTGGGATGATACAACTTTCTGTGATGGCCAATCAATGCTATTTAGTCTTTGGATTGTTTTTTTAGCATGTTAAATGAGGCTGATTACATTGACTGTCTTTATGCTAATCTTCAGTAACCAACACACATCATCAAGACCCTCTTCCCCCAATGATGCTGGTTACAGGATTGTAACTTTTTGTTTCTGAAAATGCTTGAGTTCTGTTGTGGTTTAGACACTATGCCCTCTAATTCTCCTTGTTTAACAGATGTAGTACTTTCACTTACCCCAAATTATTTTCTCTCAATTAGTCACACTAGGAAAATTACTTTGCCTTGTATTTCATTGAGTACTTTTTCCAGAAGTCATCACCTCTTAGAATACATATGTTTCTGACAAAATCCAATACAAAGCTTTCATGAATGACTCTCTGCACAGTTGGAAGTCAATATTAAATGTCTGTTTAATTGGGAATTTTCATATGGAACCAGCTAACCATATTAATTAAAGTTCCAGAAAGAAATTCTGTAATTGTTTTACCAAAATGTGTAAGCTGTAATTGGTCATGTCACCATTTATATACTCAGCAAAAATTACAGTGCCTCCATCTGTGATTAAAAGCATCATCTGGGATACAGCTGTGGTCATATATTGGAACCTGCCTAAGGATGACTCAAAGAAAGGTCCATCATGGCTAGTTCATATAGCATTATTTTTCACTAAATTTTCTAAGTTAGATTGCAGCTTGTTCATACAGCCACATACATTATTTTTGTACCAAAATACCATACAATATTGAAAACTCTTAGGAATATTAACTAGTATTTTTACCTCCAATATTAATAAGGCTCAGTACCACACTAAGTCTGTTTGTTCTCCATCTTCCTTTTACAGGATCATGATACTAAGCAAAGAAAGTAAGAGGATTGCATGTATACATGCAGGTCTTGTTATAGATGATATGTACAGGTTTTAAAAGAAGGAGTGGCAGCAGGATATTTTAATTTTCTCAGAAAAGTCAAAGGGAAATAGCTCTGATATTTTTGTATCGGGTTAGACATTCAGCTAATAAAACTATTGTGCAGGAAGATTTGCTATAATGTTACTCTATTAATAAAATAATTTCTGAAGCACATCTGATACATTTTGAAACACTTAGGTTCAGCTTACCTTTTGTTGAATAAATTAACATAGTCTAAAGCAATGCTCTCATTTTTACAGAATGTGATTTTTTTCAATCAATGAGTTCATTTCAAAATCCCTTTCCAAGTCTGCATGTGTCTCTGTATTCTCATGTGTTCACATACATAAAGTGACTGAAAACTCCCAGATCATTACTAAAGCAGAGGAATTATCTATTTCCTGTATAGGAATCAAATATTTCCTTCAGCACTTAGGGAAGAGTATAAAAATACCTACTACATCAACACTTTCGTTAAATCTAGCCCAAACCACTATTGCAGAATTACCTTCTAAGAGGGCTCAGGACTTCCTTTGTGCCTCTTCAGCACACCCCATGGCTGAGGTGTGGAGGTTTGCAGTGAGAAATACCCTTTGCTTCACCCTGAAGTGTGAAATTCCATTATGCACTGATTTCCCTGTGGTAAGAGAGACATTCCCGTCGGAGTAAATTAATTAACTAGTCGCTGTACTACAGAAAGTCACATTTTCTTTGAATTTTAGGGCCCATCTCTCTGTAACCACTCACCAGTTATAGCAGTATTTTACTTGTTACTGATTTCTCATTGACCCAATTTATTTTCCTTTCACCCAGTGTTATTTCTCTGCATAACTACTGACATGACTTAACACAGACTTTTAGCCAAATAGAGTATAATAATAAAATGCATGATATATTAACAAATGTTGTGTCAAAGGATACCCTTCATTAAAAACATCACAGCTGGGACAAAGAATGTATTTTTTTTAACCTTAAGAAACTCAGAATAGTTTGTATCAATGAAATGGACATAAACTGCACTGATGTTCCATTTATTCTATAGAAACATTAATTCTGGGGATAAAAAAGCACTTTGTGAGCTGAGTGAATAGTTTTGTAGTGAGGATAGTGGGGGTTTTCACATGCAGTGTCATCTTCCAAATAGGCAAGGTAAGTGGGAATCAAGATGCTTTTCCTGTCCCTTTGAGTCTAATCCTGATCTCACTAATACAAGCTCATAAAATTGCGCAGTATGACCTGGGGGAAAGTTGCTTATGTCCATATTTCAAGAACATATTCTGATTTTGAATGCCTCAAACTCTTTATCCTTGAGAGTTTTGCTTCTCTGCGAAAATCTATTTTATGCCATTTTGCAGTCAGGCATCTTTCTTTCACTCCTCTATGCTGCATTGGAATGCATGTTCCTGATGGGTTGCTGCTTTCTGAAACTGAGTTGTTTTGTCTTTTCTCAGTTATAGGTCAGAAGTAAAAGCCAGACAGGATGTGAAACCTGATATTCGGCAACCTCCGTTCACAGACTACAGACAGTCCTCGACGGACTACCGACAGCCCCCGCTGGACTACAGGCACCCTCCAGTCATGGACTACCAGCAGCCACCACCTCTTGACTACAGGCAGCCACCCCTAATAGATTACAGGCAGCACTCACCTGACACCAGGCAGTACCCTCTGTCAGAGTACAGGCAGCCCCAGGTACAGCCAGAGATGCTCAGAAAGCATTAGGGGCTGTAGGGAGAGGTCGTGTCTATTGGCAAGGAAGATGATGTTAGAGAAGGAAAAAAACACTTTTTTTTTTTTTTTTTAGACTGCAGAGGAAATTACTTCCAAGCCATTAATATTAATGAATAGCTGTGTGATCTGTAAAATAACACTACATTAATAATGGTGTGACTATAATGGTAAATAAATGCTATTTTTAAGCTACTGGAGAGTTAAAATAAAAAGTCTAACATAAGCTGCCTTTGCATCAGGCAAGTGATGGTTTTTTTCCTAGGGGCATAGCTCAGTCATCAAACAGTGGGTTTGCTTAGGTCAGGCTGCATTTCCACAGCATTCTGGACAATTTAGATTTTATCAAATCTGTACAAATAAGTGAATTAATGTGACCTCTGAGTGATTGCATTTTTGCTGATAATAGTCTGGATGAGTAGAAACTAGCTTGTGCAACCAGCTTCTTTGACACCAGGCATGATCTGACAAATTCAAAGAGATAAACCTTAAATGAAGAGTTATGGTACCTTGGACAAGACTATATGTCTGACGAATATTTACTGAAAACTGTGAAAGTTGAGGATTTCACTCAAAGTTCAGACTTTCAGAAAATTCCTCCTTTCTCCTTACATAAAGGGAGGAAAAACAGAGCTCAAAAAATATTAAATAAGAGAATGTAACCTTCTGGGCACTGTATTCTGGAACTATGCATAAGTGGTTTCTGTCTCCCTGTTTTCAAAGTCAGACATAAACCACATCAGTGAAAATATTGACATTCTTAAATGGGATCCAGAGAACCCTGTGAAAATATTATGCATTTCAGTATCTAAATTGCAAATCCTTATCCTCATGTGCATACCCTATAAGAGAGATGTTTGGGCTGACTGTTTCTCACCATCTCCAGTTTAATTCTCTGACCACTAGACTGCACAACCCAAGCTTGCTCTTGTTTTACTCCTGCTCCCATGGCTCTTGCACTTTGGACTGGCAATGGATCAGAAGTAACATAGTTTTCCACCCAGACCCCTCTAAGTAGCTGGTAGGTTGGGCCCATCAAGGTAAAACTGCAAAGGTGAATCTCAGGCTCTGCAGGACACAGAAAGGATGAAACCTAAACCTTCTTTGAGTAGGAAGGTTGGACCAGATGACCCACTGTGATCTCTTCCAACATAACTGATTCTGTGATTCTGCTTCATACCTCCTCAAGGCACACATTTTAACCAAAGTGAATGAGAGTTGCTGTAATTTGTGACTCCATACAGTCAAACCTCAGGTCACATTAAGCTCTGCTAGGAATTTAGGAAATGTCTGTACTAATTATCACTTGTGATGATGCTGATACAGGAACTGCTTTCTACCACTCTTGCCCAATAGACACTTCTGCATAGACATAAACACTTGCATTCAGGTGCCATGAAAGTATCAAGGGTGAATATGGAACCCACCTGGAGAGCTTTGGGTGTCAGACAGATGCAGATTCACTTTCAGAGTGGTTTACCCTTAGGCATTTACAATTTGCTGAAGTTTCTTTTGAGAAATGACTGGAATCTGTCAGTGCAGAATTGAGGTCCCTTTGCTTATATCCATTGCATAGATGCATTTTTGAAGAGATGTATTTTACAGTTTTCTTGAATGTATACCATAATGTTCACGTAGTTAATTGTCCTTCATTTTGTATCTGTCTGTACAGGACTTTGATTATTTCACAGTTGATTTGGAGAAAGGAGCCAAAGGGTTTGGGTTCAGTATTCGAGGAGGAAGAGAGTACAAAATGGATTTGTATGTGTTGAGGTTAGCAGAAGATGGACCAGCAATAAGAAATGGAAGGATGAGGGTGAGTAAAATGCATTGTAACTTTTTTTCAGCATTTACAGATCTGTTTGGTGATGGGGTCAAAGGAAAAGCTCTTTTTTTCTCTTTGATCAGGTTTTAAAGAACTAATGTCAAATACCTCTTGTAATATAAACTCATTCTGTGGGACTTCAAGGAATTAGTTGATATATATAGTAGATCTATGTAGTTTCTTTACAGAACAAATTTATTGCTTCGTGTTGATAACAGCTTTTACCACATTATAAATTTTTCTTATTATTCTTTCACTCTTAATGCAGTAACTTACAAATATCTAATGTTTCCTGGATAATAATAACCTAATCAACAGTTACATCTCTAATCACAGAAGCAAACTGATAGTTATATGACATATATTGGATAACTATGAAACCTGAGACATCATCTGTGTCATTTTACTAATTTAAACAAGTTACCTTTGTAGTGTTTGCAAAATTTGTTTATTGATATTATTCAATCTTGTTTGTAGGGATCATGATTAAAACAAAAAAGCAAATGTGTTCTATGTAGGAAAATTTACCTAATCCAAAATAGATAGGTCAGTTGCTCTTAATGAGAAGCTGTAAGCAAGGTGTACATTAGCAGCCCTAATGTGCTTAAAGTTGTGCTTTTACTAAGTTCTGGAATCACATATTTGGAAACATATGTCTAAGAACACAGAACAATAGAAGAAAAATACCTTTGAAGAGGGTTCATTTCAAATGATAACCTGTCTTAGGCAGAAAACTAACTTTGTAAAACCTGTGCATCACTTGAACAAACTGGTCCTAAAGAATAAAGTTAGACTATCCACTCCTTGAATAACCAAAATACAAAATGTATGTAACACAAATACATAGGATTTTTCAATTACATTAGGAAAAGTCACGTGTCTTGTAAAAACCTGCTCATATAGTTTCTGAAACAACATATTTGAAAACATTTTCATTGCTGCAGCCACAACACATAGCCAAGCTGTTATTCTTGCCAGATACTTGTAGCTGGGTTTTTTTCTACCCTTTAAAAGCATCATCCTTTGGAATCAGTTTTACCCTGCAGCCTTGTCACTGAGTCTTGTCTATTCTCCTGTTTAACAGCTGTTTTAACCTGACAAATGGGTTTGGAAATTGCAAGACTTTTATCTTCAGTGACCTGTAACTGATGGGCAGCAGAAGCTCAAGAAACAGCTTCTTCAAAATAAAAATAGAAAAGAAAACACAAAAATTAATAATTGTTGAAAGCAATAAAGTACAAAGGAAGATGAGCCAAAAAATAGATTTCTATACCCATATCCCCTTTCCTAAATTCCCATCAGCTGTTAACAATGCAGGTTCATTTCCACTTCTTGGCTGGGACCACCAGCCTGTTTGCTGCATCTTGTTGCAGAGATTCAGATTAGATGTCAGGAAAAATGTTTTCCTGGTTGGGGTGTTTAGGCACTGGAATAGATTTCTCAGAGAGGTGCTGGAGTCACCATCCCTGGAAGTGTTTTAGAGGCATTGGAGGATATGGTTTAGGGTTTAGGGGTTACAGCAGTGTCAGATTAATGATTGTACTTGATGATCTTAGAGGTCTTCTCCAACCTTGATGATTCTATGACTCTTTGATTCTGTGATTGTGTTTCTGTATCTGTTTCACAGGTGCATCTCTATAGCAAAACATGCAGAATCCAGTTCAGTGCTTCTTGCTTTACATACCATCATCATTAAAGATCAGATTCACTGATCCTAGGCTTTCAGTCCTGGAGATACAAACTTTGATTTTGTGGTAGAATCTTATCAGGAGCACTTTCCAGCTAATCGTTCTTCCAATGACCTACTCCATTACTGTTTTGCTTCCTGTTTGCTCCTCCTTGGACAGCCTTCTTTAATTTAACTGAAGCCTTACAGGGAAACATTGAAGCACATAATACAAGGTGCAAATCATGCTCATAGAAAGAAGTAATGCACATAACTCCACCACTATTCCTACTCAGGAAGCCAAGAAAAGAGAAACAAAACCAGCTAAGTTGTTGAAAAAATAGATCATATAATGAAACATCACCTGTAGAGCATTTAGATGTAATAAGTAAACATAGTCCTCAAATAGGGTTTTGTTTTCAGTCTTGTTATAGCCAGTAAAAACCCTGATAAAAACATGCTCATATTGATATAAACCATGCTGTTTTACAGAGATAAATAATATAAATTGCCTTAAAGTTTGTACAGTTTGTAAATCTGTACAGTTTGTAAAACTATATAATTGAAGCAAGGCAATCTCTGACTGAAGACAGGTCCGGATAGGCAAGTCAATGTCTGCATGTTTACTCTCTTAGTGAGCACTGCAAAACCACAGTGAAGGGATGAGCCCAACAGCTGTATTCCACTTGGACATGTGTCAAAACATCTGGAACTCAGCACACATTCAAAGGATTCTAAGGTCCTAATACATGTACAAGTGTTAGGCATTACAGATGCAGTGTAAATTTAAAGAAGCAAAAGCTATGGGTTGTAGGAAAACAGATGCAAATAAAGAACCAGGATGGAACCATCACTTGTGAAAGAAAATGGAGTAGATCCATTACTGGGGAAGGTAAGTATGAAAGGAGTACAATATACAATAATAGGAGCAAAGAGAAATTGAACAAAAGAAGAATGATGAAACAACATGAGGAAAGTGACATCAAAACTGGCACATCCTTATCAGAATTTCAGTCTGATCTTCAGGCTTTTATGAACTTCAGTGAGGCTTGTGAGCAGATGAGAGAGCACTCATAGAACAAGCCCTGGCAGTGATGGTTTTCCACTGGCCCTGCCAAAACCATGGGATTTGTAAAGATTGATGAAAAGGGGAAAAAGGTTTAATGAAGTTTGTTCTCACATCACCATTTCCAGCCATAAGTTCTGGTCTCCCTTCCCACTGGGAATGGCACGCTAGGCACTTTGTGTTTTTATTGGAAACAAATCCACCAAGGAACACTACATTTCAAGTTTACAAGCTCTAAAATGGTCTTTAATTGCCCTTCATGATGGATGGAGCTTTCTACTTTGATTTTCTGTGGAATTGTTCTGGGAACTGGAAAGGTGGAAAAACAGTGAGTTGATGTCATACAGAGTTCATCAGTCTCAACAGCATATTGCTCTTCTACTCAAGGATCCCTTTCTGCCAGCCTAGATAGACATTGCATTAAGACTTACGGTTCAACATATTATACCCTTAAAAACTGTCTAAAAACTTTCACAGTTTTACTACACTGTTCTTAGTTGTGACATCTTCACATGCTCTGAAACTTTTATTTGGGCCCATAGACTTTGTGTAAAACCCAAGCATACATCCTAGTTTAATTTGGATTTATCTGTCACTGGACATGGAAAGAAAATGCCCATCAAAGGACCCAAAGGTCTACAGAAAAAAAGAGTTTCTTCACACACATCCTCTGCCTGCATGGCTGGTGAACAATTCTCAACGAGTCTTGGAAAGAAACAGCCATAACTGTGTAGCTTCATCTAAAATCAGGTCAGATCATATACCACAATTAACTTTGGCAAGATTTTACTGCAATTCATGAATAAGACATATGGAGATTCCTCACAGAAGACCATTGTAAGGGAGTGCCTCATCACTACACTGGAGGTAAATGCAGATCTCTCTTAATTCTGACAGCTGAGCAGAGAGCAAGCTACAGTGGTGAATTCTGAAAAGCCTGCCTATATCTCTGCTCCTTAAACAAGGATGTATTAAAAGAACCATGGAAGAAGTTTAGAAAATTATTGATGCCTTTGATATCTTATCCTGAACTGGCAGAGGTTGGAGCACATCAGAATTCCATTTCTCAAGCAATCCTGGCATCAAGGAGAGAAAAATGAAAGTATTTGGTGATGGCAGTATTAAAAAATAAAGCTGCAAGGCCTAGTCTCATAGTAGAGCAAGAATATTGCACACATACTGTCAGTGATAGTCTTACTGAGTTGAATCAGTCACCAGAGACAAGCTACATAACACAGACAATGTGCAGCACAGTCCCCACAGCCTTTGACAATTCAGACACTACTGGCAACAATTTTACGGGTATATTTAGATAAGGATCATGATAACTCATATTTTATTCTTGTCTGATGTTGAGAACAATGACTGGCAGAACTCTTGTTGCAGATCTCTATCCGTTCCTGTCTTAGAGACAGGGAACTACTGACTGCTCTCAGGAGAATTGTTAAGCATGGTGGTAGTGTTTGCTAGACACGTGAGATATGATCAACAGATCTCTTACTGCCTTGAATGATATCTCCTGCAGCCAGCATGTTTATTGAAACCAGTGTCAAAGAGCCTGTGGCTGAGGGCTGCAGAGGTACAGAGCATCTTGCACAAATGGGTTTAGTGAACATGAAATTCTTGAAGAATGAGGGCGAAATGTGCTTTCTTATACACACTGCATCTGTGTCATTTTGTCACTTTGTGAATTACATCCTTTTCTTCACATCTTCCACAGAAGTCATATGTCTCATCTCTGACATTTCTAGTCTCATTGTCTTGTCAACTCATTTTTCTCAGTCCACATACACCAGTTAGCCCTATCTCCAGCTTCCTCATATCTCCTTATACTGCATTATTTTTCTCATTTTGTTGTAGATTTTTCTTGTATATTTGCAGAACAGACACCTGAAATACAGGCACACCAGAATTTTGATTTTTCATGCTTTGCAGTCCTGCTTTGACTTGTCAGTCCTTTTTACTATATGTTGTTTTTCCTGTGGTCTGCACCCCTCTTTTTATTTCAGTTTGTACACAGTTGGAGATTAAAACAGGCATAAGGGACCAGAGACTCCTACAGTGCCAATTATGAGCTTCTGTGTTATTACATAGGAAACTCTGTGGCCTTGCTTGGTCTGTTCCAGCTTGCTGAGTGAGCAGCACAGTGATGCTCACAACAGTAACCAACCTAGGCTGTGAACAGATTCATGGCATTCTGCAAACCAGCATGATTTGTGTGTTTCATAATTTCCCATAATAATAGAGTTCACACCAACCTTCCTTGTGGTGATTCAGAAACCTTCATCCACCTACACCAAGAATTATTCCTAGCAAAAATGGAGAATTCAGTGTTCAAGAGCCAAGGGTCAAAAAGGGGCGAGCAGACAAGAGGGAATCTAACTCTTATTTGGAAGAGAACAGAACAAAGGTTTCAAATCATGGAGGACATAAATATTACATCTAAAACTACTGTCAAAACCCATGTATTACTATTCAACAGCATTCAAAACTAACATTTTCCTCGTGGTATGTGCCCTGATGAGAAACTCAGCATGAGCCAGCAGTGTGCACTCACAGCCCAGAAAGTCCATCCAATCCCGGGCTGCATCCAAAGGAATGTGGCCAGCAGGTCAAAAGAGGTGATTCTCCTCCTCTACTCTGCTCTTGTGGGACCCCACCTGGAATACTGCATGCAGTTCTGGTGCCCTCAACATAAGAAGGACATGACACTGTTGGAGCAAGTCCAGAGGAGGCCATGAAGTTGTTAAGAGGTCTGGAGCATCTCCCCTATGAGGACAGGCTGAGGGAGTTGGGTCTGTTCAGCCTGGAGAAGAGAAGGTTGTGTGGAGAACTCATAGCAACCTTCCAGTATCTGAAGGGGCTACAGGGACTCTTTGTTAGAGCTGCAGTGACAGGACAAGGGGCAATTGGTAGAAATTGAAAGAGGGGAAATTTAAGTTAGATATTAGGCCGAAGTTTTTGCTGTGAGGGTGGTGAGACACTGGCACAGGTTGCCCAGAGAGGTAGTAGATGCCTCAACCCTGGCAGCATTCAAGGCCAGGCTGGATGAAGCCTTGAGCAACCTGCTCAAGTGGGGAGGTGTCCTTGCCCATGGCAGGGGATTGGGACTAGATGATCTGTAAGGTCCATTCCAACCCCTTAACATTCTATGATTCTGTGGTTCAATGTTCACAGTAAGAGGGACAGAGTGCCCATGAAACTCATAATCTGATATTAAATCCCTCTCTTGAGCCCTAGGAGACGTAATTTTAAGTCCCCTTTGGAAAGCCTAGAGACCAGGCTTTTAAACAGTAGGGTGGCATCTAACAGTTGGCTGTTGCTATGTCTCCCAGAAGAAATAAATTTGCATTAAGACTCATCAGGCTTCTCAGAAGAGAAGGTAGTGTGTAGGCTTCATACTCTGCAAACACTGTATAACAGTGGAGTTTAACAAGGTAATTTAAACCTATAAACCCTGGAGCATGGCACTCCCAAACATCTCGAGTCAGGCACCAAGAAATCGTTGGAGCTGTTCTGGGTTCAGTGGGTAGATAGGCAGAAATGAGTTAATTATTTCCTTACCGTGTTTTGGAAAGGCTTTTATATGATGCAAAACAGAAGTCTCTCTTTTGTTTTCATCATGTTGGTTTTTTCCCATTTCAGCTTCCTTGATTGCTTGTTGTTGCACACATGTAGCTTGGCATTCATCTAGTCACTTTATCACTGTATCCATATTTAGCAGTCCTTGATTTCTAAGTTTTTGAAAGATTGGTCATCTCTTTCCACCAATTAAGGAATCATTCCCCGTCTGAAGCTTGAACATCCTACAGCTTCTGTAGACACTTCTTTTAAGTCCATATCAACACACGTAAAGTGTCCTCATTCTTTTTTAAATGTATTTTTAGTAGCTGTTGCCTTGCATCTCAGAGAGGACAAAATCCAAGCAGAAATGGCTGGGATGCCACATACTGTTTTGTGAGAATCCCATTGCACACCAAATTTTGTACCAGAAACCACATGCAGTTCCTGTAGTTTCAAACACAGGTACCTTCTCCTGATCTTTGTGATTCTGTTCTCCATGCATTATTATTGTATTTCTTCAATCCCTCCATAACAGAGTCTTTTCAGGGTTACCCCAGAGTTCACGAGGTGTTTGAACAATGCTCTCAGGCACATGATGTGATTCTTGGGGATTAGCTGAGCAGGGCCAGGAGTTGGACTAGATGATCCTCAAGGGTCCCTTCCAACTATGATTATTCTGTGATTCTGTTTGTAGCCTGATTGCTAGAGGGAATGGATACATATGAAAAAGCACTAATCATCAACAGAACTGATTGTTTACTGTCAGTGACCATCAAATACAAGCTTCAAAGGAAGAATGAATAATTTCTTTCTCTACAGTAGATGGAAATCTTTAAGAGCGTCTTGCCATTCGGACCCCACAATGTCCACTGGTTCCTCACTGGTGTAGAGCCTCTCCCAGATTTCTTTTTAATGAAGAACAAAGCATCTGTTTGGGATGTTCAGTGATTAGCCCCATCAGAGAATGCAGTCAGAAACGCCACTAAAAAATCACTAATATTTGGATCCTGGGCTGCATCCAAAGGAGTGTGGCCAGCAGGTCAAAGATGATTCTCCCCCTCTACCCGGCTCTCGTGAGACCCACCTGGAATACTGCACACAGTTCTGGTGTCCTCAACATAAGAAGGACATAGAACTGTTGGAGCAAGTCCAGAGGAGGCCATGACGTCGATAAGAGGACTGGAACATCTCCCCTATGAGGACAGGCTGAGGGAGTTGGGGCTGTTCAGCCTGGAGAAGAGAAGACTGCGTGGAGACCTCAGAGCAACTTTTCAATATCTGAAGGGCCTACAAGGAGCCAGAGAGGGACTCTGTGTTAGGAACTGCAATGATAGGACAAGGTGTAATGGGTTCAAATTGAAGGAGGGGACATTTAGGTTAGATATTAGAAAAAAGCTTTTTCCTGTGAGGGTGGTGAGACACTGGCACAGGTTGCCCAGGGAGGCTGTGGCTGCCCCAACCCTGGCAGTGTTCAAGACCAGACTGGATGAAGCCTTGAGCAGCTTGCTCTAGTGAGGAGGTGTCCCTGCCCATGGCAGGGGGGTGGGACTAGATAATCTGTAAGGTCCATTCCAACCCTTAAATTCTATGATATGCCCATACATAAGGGCCAGAAGTACATTCCAGGAGCACACATGTTCCAGCACTCTCAGATTGACTGAGGTCTCTTGCACACATCTGGAAGACAAATGCCTATGGAGTGATTCATGCCAGTTAAGTAGCCAATATTTTCTACATAAGTAGCACTTCCTCTTAAAACCTGCAGCATACCTGGTTTACTTTATGCAGTAATATAAATCTTACCTTCATAGTAAGTGCTCAGTAAATGTCAACACTGTCATTACAATGTAACACAAAGACAAAGATATTCTTAGTCCCATCCATTTATTCAGTGATTTGTGATCCATTTGAACAGTACAGGAAGATGTTAGCTATGCTTTCCCACCGAATTGCACATCCCTTTGGGGTAATCTCATTCACACTCCAATTCCCTACTACATACATCACTGTCCAACCTCGCTTGTAGTGAGGCTAGGTGTGATTGATCTGAACTCAGAGAATTCAGCTGGGATACTCAAGCATATGAGCTGGATGCCAGCCTGTGGCAAGAGAAGCTCAGTGCTGGGTTAGTCTAATTGGCAGAACTCGAGGAAGAATACATTGACACACCGACATAAAGCTGATCAACATTCTACTGCCTGCACAACAAAGAAATGCAAACAGAGGTCCTCAGGGATCCTGAATGTATTTTGACAGTATAAAAGCTTAATAAATCAAGAGTAAATTAACTGTAGGTGAACTGTTATTCAGCATTTCTCCAAAAAGCTGCGTGTGTTTTTTAGAATCTGTTTGCAGAAAGGTAAGGAGAAGGAGCATTGCTCTCACACATATAATTAACGTCGTTCTTGCAAAAAATGTATTCAATTTGACACATTCAAAGCATCCTTGTAACTCTGTGCCTAGTGGCAAGATTCTTCAAGCCAGCTATGAAAAACAATGAGTTAATAATCTTCAGAAAAAGAGTTGAATATTAAATTTTAAGGCTAAAATACTTACTTGGCAGGCAGGCATCATATTTAAATCTGGAGTTTATGGAATATTTATAAAGGTTTTCAGGTCTAAAAAATAATTAACCCTAAATTAAAAAATTTAAGAATCAAGAGTAGTAAAAAAAAAACAAAAACACACTAAATGGTGCTGGTCTGATAACTTTAACACTTTGACCAGCAGCTGGAATGACAGAGGCAGCCTCTCTTCTGTTTTCCCAAACCAGGACAAGTGGAAATTGAGAAAGGTCACCTCTGAAGGCAAAAGGATACAGATATGAGGCCTATTCCTATGGCCCACCAGCCCAAAATCCTCACTCCAACAAGGACAAGTAGAGGATGCCTGGGAAAGGAATGTAGGACAAGTATGAAATGGTTCTTTGCTGGGTATAACATGCAAGCCCCTGGCAATCTGCAGCTCATAGATTACTCTATGCTAGAATTCATAGTCCCTGTCTAGGACTATTTTTTAACCATTTGTTTGAATGTTCTCAAGCTTTTGACATGTCAATGCATTCCAAGGCTAAAAGCCTGAATTGTTTGGGAAAAAAGCTCCTTTGTGTAGTTTGTAGTTACAATATAATAATCTTACTTCATCATTCTCCATACTGTTCTTTATTCTATTGACCTGTGTCATATCCACCTTTTTCCCACTGAAGCTTACCAGCCTATTTCATCTTGCCTCGCAAGGGACTTGTCCTTTACCATGGACCAGCTTCATTGGCCTCCTCCACACCCTTTATCAATCTGTCACAGCCATTTGAAGGCAGAAGCACCAGAACAATCTGCAGTTTCCAGGCTAATTGATGCTCCTAAATGACACAATGGTGGCTTCTCCTTTATTCTCCATTCTCTCCCTATCAGTTAATATCCTGTTTGCTTTCTGACTGTGCTGACATTTTCAGCAAGCTAAGCACAAGGACTATGGGATCTGTCTCTTCAGGGGTAATGGCTGATTTAGAGTGATTGCATATGTAGTTTTCCACATGTACTGTACTTAGTGCTTGGCACCCCTGACTTTCACATGCTGCTTTAGCACACAGGGTTGTGCTATCTTTTTTTGAGCTTTTCAGTTTAGATTTGATGATTCTGCATGGTAATGTGTTGTCTGAAAATCTTGTCACCTCAATCGTGAACCTCTTCACCACACCATTTACAGAATAATCACTGTGGTAGCTTTTTGATTGTGAAAATTGGCCATTTATTTAAAGCATTTTTTTCCTAGAGTTTAATCTCCTACCTAGATGACCCTATTCTTTCTCAGCCAATGACAGAGGCTTTGCTGAAGGCTTTACTATTAAAAGCTTTCTGAAAATACCAGTCTGCTAGCCAGATCACATTTATTTATATAGTCATTGAGAGCTCCAGTGACCTGCAATGGATCTGTGAGGAATGGCTTCCCTCTGCAATAACCACACTGACCCTTCCCCAGTATATCATCATTATCCATGTGCCAGCTAACCCTCACCATCCTTATTGCTTCCTTCCATCTGCTCAATTGAACAGGAGACTTGCTTGGTTACTTTCCAAGACCATTCTTAAAGACTGGTGTCACCCTTGCCACTTCCCATTCCTCTGCAATTCAGCACTTTACAGATTCAAGCAGGATTATATCCTCTAGCTACTAGTTCAGCAGCTTCATACCCAAATTCCTTTAGAATCAAGAATAAAAATTCATCTACTTCTGGCAGTTTCATACTATCCATTTCATCACTCTGTTATAAAATCTTTGCCACTGACCCTGCTGTTGGAGTCAGTTCCTCATTCATCCCTGCAATGAGCAGACTCTCTCCAGGAGATTTGCTGCTCTCCTCTTTAGTGAGCATTGAGGCAAAGAATTAGTCTGTTTTCTGTGGTATTTTATACCTTGTGCTCAAACTATCTTCTGAGATCTGACAGGCTCCGTGCCTCTGCTGTGTTTGAAAATGTCTTCTCAGGTCTTATATTTTAGCATTTTTCCTTTTCAAAATCTCTTTGTGGTTTTATCTTTAACTTGTCAGAGTTTATGTGCTTTTCTATTTTGCTGTTTGGATGAAGAAATCTCTCTATAAAATCATCTTGTCAAATCTTGAACTTCTTTTGCTTTTGCCTGATGGTTCCCAGTGCCTGAGACCATCAAGAAAATTTTCTTCTTCCTTTTTCATAGTCTCTGCTAGTTCCCATCCATGATCATAGTGGTGAAGTACATGTTATTAATATTACATTATACTACACTGAGTCATCACAGATCTATTTTAAGTAAGTAATTGTATATCAATTAAATCCAGCAGGATAATTAATTTTCCTTTTATCCTTGACACCTTTAATTCACATATAAAATCATAGAATTATCAAGGTTGGAGGAGGCCTCTGAGATTATTAAGTCCAACCATTAACCTGTCACTGCTGGAACCCCTAAACCCTAAACCAGATCCTCCAGTGTCAGATCCAGATGTCTCTTAAACACTTCCAGGGATGGTGACTCCACCACCTCCCTGGGCAATATTCCAGTGCCTGAACACCCTAACAGGGAAAACAATTTTCCTGACATCTAACCTGAATCTCCCCTGTCTCAGTTTATGACCATTCCCTCTAGTCCTCATATACATGGATTATGTTGCAGCAATGCTGCAGAAGACATCAGGTCTCCTGTAGTACCAGTAGTCCACTTTGCTGTCTCGTGAGCCACCCACCACTGCAAACTCCATTTCTCTCTCCTGCACTCTCTATTCTCTGCAGGCACTTGGGCATGCACATTTTCCACTTTCCAAGCTGTCTCTTTCTGTAATAGCACTTCTAATGTTTCCCAGTCTCTCAGGAAAAGGTGAAAAGAAGAAAGCTAGGGCACCTGCTAAGGAGTAGTGTGAAGGCTGTTTCTTCCTCTGCACCATGCCCTGTGGCTCCTCTTTTCCCTCTCTTTTGGGCAGGAGGCAAGGGACTGGCATTTCCAGGGGTAAGAAGCCACAGCTGCTTATATATCTGGTTGGCCACAGGGGAAAAAAAAGAGTTTCTTGCTCTAAACCTTCATAGGTGGTTGTTGAAAAGTGGCATGGGAAATGATATTCTAATTCCTCCAAAGAGAAATGCCATGATTATTACTGAGACATCCAAGCTCACGCATCTAAAATGCACTGGAAGGAGTCCAAGATAAGCAATACCCCATAGCTTTGCTCAGGCTACATATTACACCTGAGGTTTCCAGGCAGTGCAGATTCTCTGCTGTGAGGAAATTTGCAGAGCAGATATCCAGCCTGTGCCTAACTCCAGGCAATGAAATTAGGGCTTGACAGTACTTGGAAATTCACCAAAATAGATATTCTGGAGTTGCTATTTGGTCTTCAAGTACAGACAATCTTTCAGCCTCTTGGACTCACTAGCAATAACAACAGCAACAAGTGATATGTGAAAAATGTTTCAGTTATAAAAATAGAATGCCCATCTGAAAGAAATTAAGTGTAATTAGCCTCTTCCCTGAGTTTTAATTATAAAATGCATTAATAAAATGACAGCTAGCAATGCCCTCCACACAACTCATTTGAGGCAGCTTTTATCATCAGATTTAACATAGAATGAAAATGTGCATACACAATTAATTTCATTTCATGCAACTGGGAAAAGTGAAGGCAAATATACACAAGGCTATCACCTGTAGCTTAAAAGCACACTCAGGCAAAGAAAAACCTCTTTGCTACATTAAAGCTATATATATTTCCTTCTGGTTTAGCCTTGAGAGATTCTCTTTGTGTGTATGGTTGGCTTTTTTCAACAAGACAGGTAATAACTGCTATAAAATATGGCCAGAACAAAGGCTCTGCAGATGAAGGCAAATATACACAAGGCTATCACCTGTAGCTTAAAAGCACACTCAGGCAAAGAAAAACCTCTTTGCTACATTAAAGCTATATATATTTCCTTCTGGTTTAGCCTTGAGAGATTCTCTTTGTGTGTATGGTTGGCTTTTTTCAACAAGACAGGTAATAACTGCTATAAAATATGGCCAGAACAAAGGCTCTGCAGATAAACTCACGAGTACTAGAGGCACTTTATTCTAATGATTCGGAGAAGCTTTACAATTTTCTTTCTAATTAACCTATCAATAGTGATGTCACTTAAACATTCCTTAGGAATATTATCTTCTCATTATTGCCAGAAAACATGCTGCCCAATTTTATAGCTCAGTTGTTCTTACGCATGGATGGAGCATCTGCATTAACTTGGACTGAAACAGATTTTTTTTAAGGAACATTTCCCATACGCACAAACTACCTTCATAATTACATTTAAGTCATTAATATTCAAATTTAAAAACACTAAAGGGGTGAAGCAGTCAGTGTTTACTTTGTGCTTGCACATTGTGAGGATGTAGCAGAGGAGCATTCTCTTTACTAAATGGCATTGGGTCTGGAGGAGAACCAGTGGGTTTGGGTAGGCATTTATCCCAAACAGCATGGAAATCCAGCCAGGGCCACATTCCTTAGGAAGAAAGAAACACAATGCAAAATCAGCCTGTGTAAAACTGGCAGATTCATAGCTGCAAAGAGCATGTGTCTCCAGAATAAATACAGCTCAGGCAGCAGCCATGCAAGCTTCCCAGGCTGTCTTGCCAGCACACTTCAACCCTAAGCTGGCAGGAACATCTGGAGGGTTTGGAGCTTGATCACTCCTGCTTTGGAGTCTTTGCTGAAGACTGCCAGGAAGGTTATAAATCAGAGCTCATGCCAGTTGAGGAATGTCCCTCCATGCAGGGCCTGCCTGTTGGGAGTGGGAAGGTGTCCATCCATCTGTTTTGTGTGACTGGTCATCACACAGGTACCAACCTTGCTGAGGGATGTGTCCATCACAGATCTGCACACAGATCCCATGCTATGACACCTTCAGATCAAAGTTTGGTCCAAAAAGCTGAAGGCAGCCTGTGGCTTTGTGAGATTAAAATGCTGCATCTCAAGGGCTGTGCTCTCACTTTCCCTGCTGCTCGAGGATTTACGTCTTGGTGATTAGGATGCATACAGACTGTCATGCAGAAGCCATACCTGAATGGCATGGGAGCTGAAGGTATTATCATAGGGATGGCTAACTCTCCAGATTCAGGGGATTGCTTTTTCGGTTCATTTCTTAACAAAAAATAGAAAGTGTAACATAACTAATGCCCTAAATGCAGTGCAAAACAATAACGTTGCTACACTGAAGTTTTAAAATACTCTGATGTTTTATCTGAAAAGCTTTATATCCCCACAGAAGATAGCTTGCTGAAATACCTATTAAAACGGTCTGATATTCAAATGTGTCACTTTCCAGGAAATGAGATAACACCCCAGAGTCATTCCCAGTAATGATTTAGACACTCAGGTTGATGCTGCAACACCTATTAGGTGGTTTGTGTCCACTAGGTCAAGAGGGAAGTTTAAATGTGTCAGAATTATACCCAAACAGTCTGCAAAGACAGTATAAAAGGTGACAAGAACAGATAGCATAAATATATTTAAAGAAACATGAAGAACTGGACAAAAGAGGTCCATTGCTTGCTGAGAATGTGGAGATGGCTGAACTATTCGGTTTTCTGTGTATCAGGCTTCATTGAGATGTTCAGAAGAAACATAAACAGAAATCAGTGTGATCAGAATGAGGAGAATACTGCTCAAAGTATGCTCATATTCAGGTTTGCATAACTTGCTGATGTTCATGTATGCTCAGTGGCTAAGGTAAAACAATTTACAGTCTATTAGTAATTATGTCCAAGAATTCATGGAGGACAAGAAAGTTAGAAGTAGGCTAGAGGAAGTAAAACATTCCCTATTTTTAAAGTCAAATAATCAAAAAAAGTTCCTTTAACATCTGTTCTCAGAAATAATCTGTGACAAGCTATCAAAAAGTTGAGAAATTCCACTAACATGTGAATTGTAGAAAGGAAATCTTGTCACACCAGTCTAATGTTCGTTTCTTATGTCCGATTTTCTTCCTTATTTCTTTGTGAAAAAAAGAGGAGAAGAATGTACAGTCTTCATTTCGCCTTTCAACACCACCATCTATGAAATTCACAGGGGAAAAAAGGATGAGACCAAAGGCTCTAGGTGGAATCCTTGTAAAATGGTTACTGAAAATAATCCCCCTCAAAGGCTGCTCTGAATGGTTCACTTAATAGTAATTACGAGTGTGAAATCTCAAGTGTGGTAATAATTGGAGACCCATTGAAAAATAATAAAATTTGCTGATGCCAAGATGCCACTATTCATAGACAGTTTGAAAGGACTTTGAGGAACTGACTTAGATTTCAAAATGAAAATTTCATACTAAATCAGGCAATCTGGTAAAACTCATTGAGGTGCACTGTGCTCAGTTCAGGGCAGAGAAATCAGAAGCACAATGTAAAACAGGGAAAAACTGCCTAGACAATATTGCTGGTAATAATCCCACAGTCCAAGCTGACTGTGAATTGCAAAGCTGATGTGTTAAAAAAAGGCAAAGTTCTCATCCTGGGAATATTATTAGTGTTTCTCTCACATGGGAAGAATATTATCGTTTTGATCCATTCTGCCTATCCTCCCACCTTCATAATATCTCCTGTTTGGAGACTGTGGACAGACTTGGAAGGGTCCAGAGGATAGAAAAATGCCATGGATTATATAACCTGCAAGAATCAATTTTTGATCCTAAACAGAGCTATGAGGATCCCATAGGGTTCTTTTGGGGCCTGTTTTTGTGCTTGCCATTACCTCTGGCCTCATCTTGGTGCATCTTCAATATGTGGGTATATCTAAGCTCCTCTTAAACAATCATTGGATTTTAAAAAGACAGAAATAGCCACACAGAGCTAAGAACTGATTCCACAGCAGGAAAGATGAGAGAGCAAGCACCTTGGAATGCCTGGACAGAGGGAAGGCATACAGCATGGTTTGCTCCCATATCAGCCACGGGAGAATCTCTATCATCAAGGGAAAGGAATGGGAGGATATAAATGTTTGACTGCAGGAAAAAAACCCAACCAAGAATAGGAATTTGTATGTTATCGACACATAGGGAACCACTCCTCAGTCAAGGTTTTCTCTTTTGCATGAATTCCCCAGATATGAGTGTAAAGTCTAATTGAAGCTTTTCTCAGGATAAGAGTGTTGGCAACTTTTCTCTTCCTTGTTGTTCTTCTTATCTAATCAGGGCTGGGTTTGTGCTGCAAAGACAGTGTAATTCAGTTGCACATCAGTCAGCCACAAGACACAGAAGCATGGAACACAATTAACCCACTACTCCTGCAACTCTTCATTATACCTCTGGTCTCACACTTTCTGATGTAGATTTCAGAGCACCTAATTTTTGCAGACTTGTTTCTCTCCTCTCCCTCAATCACACACCCAAGATGCTGCCCTTTTTTAAGCTTGCCCAAGTTAGTTGCACATAGTATGTTACAATGAAAGGAACTATCAAATCAGCTACCTGCTGCCTACAGAGAACAAAAGTATTTTAATCCACTGAAATACAGAAAAGGTTACACTAATGCGAGATAGTTCCTGCATAGTGACCAATGGAAACAGAAGAAAGGCAAACAGCAAGGGAAAAATGTGACATTAACTTAACCTTTTTACGTATTAAAGTGTATTAAAATCTGTGTTTCTGCTCTGGAGTGCAGAGAATTTTGTTTGAAGGTCTGTACACTCTCTACACAGCCTTCAGCACTCATTTTAAAGGCTGCTTATTAAGGGCTGTTAAAAACACCTCTTTCATTTGGTCTAATCTGTCACTTCTCTCTAAACATGCTAACAAGAATTGTTTCAATACCTTCTGCAAAATATGGTCCACCAAGGCAACATGACACAAAACAAAGAGCTGTCTTTAAGCCTTTGGAGAGCCTGAGTTTACATTTTCAGGATTTCTACTGGGGTTTAATTGTTTCATGACATTTAGAAACAGGTTTTCCCAAACTGGTTGAAGTTTGCCTGTATTTGGCCTGACTGCTATCCTTGTGGGAATGCTACAAATCCATCTCCTGTCTGAGTTACAGAAGTGGCAGCACAGATTTTCTAATTTTGCTCTGAGTGTGTGCACCGACTGCATTCTACCAACCACTCAAAAAGTCAAGGGGGTGCAGAGAGCTCTGCATGGCCAGACCTGGGGGAGATCTCACCATGACCCAGAGTGCACCTATGCTATGCATCACTGTGGCCTGGAGGTTGCCAGAAACATTTTAAATAGGGGACTGTGCAACCAAATGCATTTTTCCTAGCAGAGAAAATCCCCTAAGGAAGAAATTTGTTCTTCAAAAACAAGGACTTTCTGCACAAAATAATCCTGATTTTTTTTTCCCCACTGAGCATTCTGCACCATTTACAAAGTGTAATAGCAAGGGTAAGGGATTTTATTTGGATCAATGGGGTTTTAGTTAAGCAAAGTACCAGCATAGACTGCATACAGGATCCTAGGAGCATTCCTAAATAGGCTGCAGCTCCTATTGACAAAGTATGATTTCCTATTGAGAGACACTGCCATAGTGCTTTTAGGAGCATTCTTTCTGCCTCTGAACAAAAGTAGGAACTAGATAACTTCTTGACACCCCTTTCAGTTTTATTGGATACTTGGAGTCTTATTGACATTTCATATTGTGCACATTTATTTGGTAAGTACTACATTTCAAACTCAGGATGGAAGGAAAACCTCTGAAGGATTACACTTTTAGCTGTCAGAAATACAATAGTAGCAAAGAAAACATACAAACCAGAAAACATTTCAGTGTCCAAGGCCAGCTAAGAGCTGGTTTTGTTAAGATAGTCCTCTAAGAGGAAAAGGAAGTGCTCATTGTCTTGAAGGCTGTATAATCTCCTTAAAACCCTCTCTAGGATGTGTAGGCATTGCTGCTCAGTGTGTTGACACTTTTAGCTGTCAGAAATACAATAGTAGCAAAGAAAACATACAAACCAGAAAACATTTCAGTGTCCAAGGCCAGCTAAGAGCTGGTTTTGTTAAGATAGTCCTCTAAGAGGAAAAGGAAGTGCTCATTGTCTTGAAGGCTGTATAATCTCCTTAAAACCCTCTCTAGGATGTGTAGGCATTGCTGCTCAGTGTGTTGAGTGCACACAGTAGCCATACCTTCTGCTGAACAGATGTGTTTCTCTGGCACTGACAGATGAGCTTGCTGAACCTCACCTGGACCCACACCTCAACCAGCACCAGGAGATCATCCCTTCTGCTGAGCTTCACCCAGCTCACCCTTCAATGGGGCTGGGAGGCTTCTGCAAAACAGACTCCAAAGGCTATGGTGCTGCTAACACAAGACTCACACTCACCATGTTCTTTGTTTAACCCTCTCTCAAAGTAAACAGGTGGCTGTGGTGTCACAGCACTGAACAAGCTGTACATGTCCTGTCTGCCACGCTGACCAAGCACAGCAGAAAACAACTACTCTCCTACTCAGGGAGAAGGTTTCCAGCGTGGAAAGCCAGGCAAACCCAAAAGATGCAGGCTGGAGGCAAAGCTGGGAGGGGCATTGGGGTGGATGGGAGATGCAGTCATCAGTGCCACATTTTACTGCTGTAGAAGTAGAGGCAGAAAAAATAATAATGAAGGTAACTCTGTCTGGAAAGCTGGTCAGGAGATGAGTGGCAGAAATCCATAATCAGAGCCCTGAAGTTGGCTGCTTTAACTAGACAGTTCAGCCCATGGGCTGTGCTTGCTCCCAGAAAAACACTTCTGTGGTTAAACAGTTCAAAGCATGGTCTTTGAACTCCAGCAGACCTGTGTGTCCTGTGTCATAGCACTAACTTTGTTTAATACCATGCTTCATAGCAGCTCTTAATTTGGTGTGAAATTTTACTACCAAGTTTTGGCTATTCAAACGATGAAAGTTTGTATTTGTGCTTTGAACCTCTTTTTTTTTCCTCAATAAAAACAGCAAGTGAAGTGCAACAAAGTTCTTCTCAGGCTCACACAACACCATAAGTTAAGGTGTACCATGGATAGTGTTCCAGTGATCACAACGTATCAAGCAATTCAACAAAAACCTCTTACATGTAGATGTGAGGCAGGTTACAAAGGCATTGCACTGATTTCAGTAGAAGACAAGCAGCATTTGATATACCATATTCAAAATCCACTTTGGAGGTTATTTGATGTGCCAGTAATATCCCTCAGACAGACAGGAACAAATTCACCTTGATGTGTCTGTCTGTCATTCAGGTAACCTGTGATCCATTGAATATGTCTCTTTCTGAAACGCTCATTTTACTGCAATTCTGTCTGACTCAATATTCTTCTTACCTGACAGGTAGGAGATCAAATAATTGAAATTAATGGAGAAAGCACAAGGGACATGACACATGCCAGAGCAATAGAGCTAATCAAGTCTGGTGGCAGGAGAGTGCGACTGTTGTTGAAACGTGGAACAGGCCAGGTCCCAGAATATGGTGGGTTTTCATCTTTACATTTTTCTATGTGCATGAACTTATAAATGAATGATGTTGCTTTTGAGTTAAGTAGCAATTGCAGCTATTTATATATTGTAATTTCCTGGGGCACGTTAAGAATGGGCTGGAGTGCTTACGTGAGTAGAGCTGCACTTACTCACGTGTTTAAGTGTTTCCTTGGCTCAAGACCATAGATGTGTGTACATCACTGTCTTCTGCTGCCCTCCTGACACAAGTGATGGCTTATAAGATGTGCATTGGAGGAAGCACTTCTAACCTATTAGGGGACATCTCTGAGTGTGCTGGGAGTTGCTGATTTGTCCCAAAACTCTCCATTTCTTCCTTTATTGGTACTTCTCTGCACATTTTGACTCACAGCAGATGATCTTGTTACCATGCAATTGAGTGGCTCAGATTGAAACTCAAAGCATTACAAGAATGTACTTCTTTCTTTGACAACTTCACCCATTATATTACCTCTGACAATATACACAGTAGAAGACAAGTAGAAGACAATTCTGAATAAAAAAGGAGAACTTGCTCACTGTGGTGAGAAAACAGGATCCATTCTTCTCATGTTTTGCTTCAGAGGGACTTCTGGGACTTTTTTGAGTGCTTCAAAAAGTGTGAGTCATTTAGACAATATAGAAACCTTATTTCATAACTGAAATGACAAGAATTAAAACTAAATTATCCAAAGGTAATTTCAAAGAGAGAAAGCTCTCTTTTAAAACTGAAATCAGGGCTTACCTTACAGTATAGTGTGACAATGTCATGTATTTACATAAATTCTATGATACGCACCTCTAGGCCTTAAATCTCTCAGGAAAGGGGTTAGTTTTTAATGAGAAGTCCTTGACTTCTTTATGCTAGGAGGTCCAAAACTCTATTAAACTTTTCTAATGTTACTTTTGAAGTTCCAACATCCTTTCCCATTAGGATCAGAAATCACAGTAACATGAAAATTCAAAGTAATACTTAGGCTTAACTGTAGGTTCAGGTCAGTCTTTCTTGCCAACATAAATTCATTACCTCTGTTAAAGTCAGCTCCACTGAAAGTCAGGGCTTTGCTGGCTGTCAGTACACGTGGTAATTGCATCATTTTCTTCTCTAAACTAGAGCCAATTCTGTGGCTGAGACAATACTCAGAATGTGTATGTCACATTTTTTCCAGCTTTCAAGAGCTTCTGAAAAAGGGCAGAAAGGATGGGCCATAGCCCACTCAGCTGGTGATAAAGTTAGTGAGTTATACTTTTGGTGAGGAGAAACAAAGCCAAAATGTCTTTCAGGGATTCTGATAAATCAGTATGAAGACATTTAATATCAATTTTAACCAGTGTAAAATCCTCCAACAGAAACTCAGATCACCTCCAAAACTCTTTTGTGGGAAGAGGTGCATCATTTTTAATGAAAGAACAAAGAAATGTTGAACTAATCATTCTCAAACCAGCAGTTCTCTGGTTCCTCAGAAAACAGTTTAATCTAAGGTAGGTCCAGGAGGCTGCTGTGAGCCAAGAATCTATTGCAATTCAGACCCACTCCAAATCTGGATTTCTTAAGATCACAGTTCTAAATGGCACTTGAATGAATCCAAAATAAATCTCCATTATTTATAAATGTGTACCTTATTCCAGAATCATAATAAAATTCAAATAGATGTAAAAGACTTCAGTGCAAATAGCATTGCACTGGGAAAACAGATCTTCCAAAAGGTGCAAATGTGCATGAGCCTTCCCTTTCCCAGAAGATCATGAGTAGAAAATACATAGATAAACCACTAGAAATCCAGACAGTTTATAGTGCTGATAGAAAGAAACAATGTGACTTTCACGAGATTGTTTAAAGCCAAGCTCATAATTTGGAGAGGCATTTGGGATACTTAGCATGAGTTGTGTAAAAATGAAGATTACTGAGAAATAAAAGTTGTAAAAGTGCTGTTTAATCAGACCATTTTCCTAGCTGCATTCCCAGCTTATAGTTCCTTAAAGAGGAGAACTAAGTAGCTGTGCTTGAAGGCCATGCTGTCCCACTGCACCAAAAAAGCAGTAAAAATGTTCAGGAGTTCCTTCACAGTGTACACACGACCTACAGCAAAGGAGAACATCCAGTGTCTGCAGATGAAGCCTTGTGCAACCTGATCTAGTGAGGAAGTGTCCCTGCCCTTGGCAGGGGGTTGGGACAAGATGATCTGTAAGGTCTGTTCCAACCCTTAAATTCTATGATTCTGTGATTCTATGATTGTCTTTCAGTGTTTGAATGATGATGTGATAAACATCAGTAAAAGCAGTGTTAAGGAAATATCATCAATGGTAAGAAAGTGATCTGTGAAAGAAAAGAAGCAAGCAGTCAGGGAAGAAACAAAGCACAACTCATGGGAGGATGTAAATCTCCTGAATGAGTTATGTCAGTTTATACTGCCTAGAAATCTGTCCCTACAAGTACATCTTAGAAAATTCTGGCTGAGCTGAAGCACTGTTCAAACCTAGGGTAAGAAATAAAGTGTGCTGCAAATGCATCGTTTACCTCAACACCAGCTGCTGATTTTGCTTGTAAACAAATGCCAAAGCACTTCAGAAGCAGAAATCCCCTTGTTGCAGGCACAGTAGCACCAGAATGTAAGGGAAGAAGCACAGATATGATTAATGTTCCAAAACGATAGCTGATTTCACCGCAGGGTGCAAGAGAAGAAGCTTAGAAAACAGGTGTTTTATCACTCAGCATCTCAGAACATGTTTTCTGAGGATAAGGATAGCCAGAGGAGCTGTGCTTCCACTGATGGTGAATTATCACAGCTCATCCAAACCCGAAGAACAGCAGCATCATGTTTTGGAGGAAATAGCCTGCCAGCTGTGCTCTCCAGAGAACAAAGTCATAGTAAGAAATCATATTGCTGTGCAAGAAAGGCTGGAAGCGCTGCTGGGAATCCTGATCCCAAAACATACTTTATGGCCATGAAGTCTGGCTGGAGGGAGCGTGAGGTTTCACACATGTCACAGGACACAAAACTCACAGTCATCACTGTAGCACTGAGCACTTCTCAGACTGGCATTAAAAATAATTGGGATAAAATGATAGACCAAGGCTTTTCTTGCACTGACTGCCTAATTCCCTGTGTATGCATCTACCTAAGAGGTTACTGACTTCAGCAGGTGCTCCTGGTGTGCAGCACTTCTAAAGATCTGTCTGTTCACACTGTGGGAGCCTAATTACAGATCCTCACGTACTTCAGGCCTTAGCCATAGCTGTATAAACACCATGAGAAGGACATGTATTTTGCATAGCCAAACACTGGGATGTAGTGTCATCCCCAAAGGCAAAATGTAGGAAAGCTGTTCACAAAGTCCCAAAACAGGAAAATTAAAGAGGAAGTTAAACTAACAAATGTCTCTCTATCCAGCAATGAGTTCTGCAAGAGGCAAGTTACCTCTAATGGTGGATCAGCTTTCTCTGAGCACAACTACTGTTTTCTCTAAAGATCTGTGCAGGAAGGTCCCTAGGAAAGCCTGGCATGTTTCATTCTCAGTCCCAGCAGTCCTGGCAGCTTGTTTCTTCTGGCTTACTGCTCCTAGCATTCCCTGATTGGAGCTTTCATTGCTCAAAGCTACATTAAAATGTGTAAGTTCCTAGAAGTGTCTGAAAGCAACAAGTCTTACAACCAAATAACTGCAAACAGGGTGCAAAGGTGGAGGAGGCTGAGGCATGGTAAACACCTGTAGGTAGACTCCAGCAAGGCACAACCCCCTGCCCCAGCTGCTTTCTGTCTGGCACTGTGGAGTGAGCAAACCCACTGAATTTCACCTGTGAAAAACATCTAGAAGAAGCTAATTCATTCCCCTTCCTGCTTTCACAGCAGGACTACAAAATCATCTTTCTGTCAGGTTTGATACCAGTTTTCTATCAAGTTTCATTTACTTTTAGGTTGTTTAAGAGGTTCTGCAGAAAGTTGTACATTTTAGAGAGTCCAGTCCATTCACAGATTTTGGAAAATTTTTCTTTTGCCCTGTCTTGGAAGTCTGGATCTGGCCCTGAGCATGCTGGGTCCAAGTGTGATACTGACACATGAGAACTGGAATCATTGGGGCTTAATGAACAAGGAATCTGCATCACAGCAGTGGTTGGTGCTTTATGGATTCACACAACAATGGTCCCTTTCCCTCTCTCCCCTTGCTTTTTTGGGCTTCATTAAAAGGCATGTCCTGGGGTTGCATTGTGTGTTTTTGGAATTTTGTTGCTTCACACGATGCTAAATTATGTACAAAAGTCACCCCATGAGTTCATGATGTTCAGGTGGTTTTACAGAACTAGAGTTTAGGTTCAGTTTTGGCTGCTTAAGGGAGGAAGAGTTCTGTATGCAAGAAGTCATGTTTCAGAATACACAAATTGATGGTTAACTGATAAAGTTATTTGCCAGTTTTTTGAAGGGCCTTGAAGAAACTCTTATCTCCTGTTTCCAGCAAACCCAGAAAATGTCAGAGTCGCTACCAATACAAGGAATTTTTCATACAAATGAATTGGCACTGCTCTCAAATGCATTAAACCCTTTGCTTTTGATCTGTTATGACTCCTTCAGGAAGCACCTCAAGATGTACTCCATACCCATAGTCCAGGTGAATCTATGTCCTGAATATATCTGTGCAGTAGTTTCAGTCATCCACTAATATTTAGACTTACAGCATGCTTATTTGTCTTAGCTTTACAGAAATACTTCTTTCCTGTTACATATAAGCTTTTTACTCAGTTGTTCTAAACTTACTAAGATTTCTCTGCTCTAACAATAGTGAAATATCTGTATGTCACTGGTTCTGTTAATTCTAATGATTGGTCCTAGGCTGTTCCTCCCCTTCCTTTAGGAATGGTACCTTCCAGTCTCTCCATGTGCATGAAAAGTGACAAGCATGGGTCCCCATATTTCTACTTATTGGGCCACCCTAAAGACACGGTTTGTAAACTCTGCATGTATATTATATCTTTCTAATATGCTTTTGTTTCTCACAACTGTTGATAGAGTGTGTTCCAACTCTTTCTTACATGTTAGCTTGCTTAATAGTCTCTATACTATTTGACTTTCCATTCACAACTGATTGTCTTAGGCATCAAAGCAGATATGCATTCTACAAATGCCTTTTAATAGCCTAAATAATGAGTTCTGCATGTTGCATTGCTGCTACTGCCAGGAACAGAGCCATAGGTCTGCTATATATCCACTTTTTCTCATGACAGAAATTTATCCTCTGAATATGACTTGCCAGGTAAAAAAGTCTTAACCTTTTGAGAATCAAAGCCATAATTTTCCCCTCCTTTATGGCACTTGGCTTGCAAAAATATTAGTGATGTGAAGGTGGAAGTTAGGTGCTGATCTCAAATATTTATGTGCAGCCTCTTGGAGGAATAAGTAATGACAAATTGAGGATATTTTGGACCATGTTGTAAGGCAATATTCATTTATTAAACCCTGTGGCTATACTGAGCATACACAAAGCACTTTGCTCTTGATTTCAAGCTATTTTCTTCATAGAATCGGATCCACTGTACGTATTGTTCAGATACATCTAATTTGTAATACAGAGTCATGGCCCAGATATGTTACCCGGAAAGCAAAGGAAAAGAAAACCTTTTTCTTCTATTTTCTTACTGATTGCCCTCATCACAGAAAACACAGAAGTGTTCAGACACATTTGGCTCTGTCTGCTGCTGACTTCACACAGTGTAGTATATTTGCTAGAGTAATAAGGACAGTTATACCCAAAGATAATCCTATAGCTTTGAGCAGCTCCTCCCCACAGAATTCCTGTCCCCAGCACCCAGCCACTAAGCTCTGCTTTAGTTACTAGTTTTGTGTGTGAAAACTCAGGTAATCCAATCAATGTGTTTCCAGTTAGAGCATATTTGCAATTCATGTCTACAAATAAGGATTTTTTGGACACAGACATGTCCTTATACTTCGCTGCTTGAGAGCTGGGCACACCTAGAGGCCATTTGGAAATGTCCCCATGTAGTTCAAGTGCATATGTCACCACCAGAGACCTCCTAGCCATAAAGTTCCTTCACCTTGTAGACATGTGAATTGTACCATTCCCTGTGTTCTCACCTTACCTCTGCTTTGTCCTTCACCAAATGTAGCTCAGAGAGATCATGAGGTTAGATATCCAGGCTGACATCAGGGCCATTTTACAAGTTCCAATGCAAATTCTTGATATTTATAACCACAACTTTCCTGGCATCGTGTTTCTTTTTCCTCCTATAGCACAACGTACACAGGAAATAAGTCTTTTTCCTGACATAAGTAGAAATGTAAATTCTCTATAAATATAGCTAAAGTTAGTTTTGCACAGTCATCCAGCTGTGAATAGTTCTCATGGTTTATTTGGCAGAAAGTGCTATGACAGAATTTTTTTTTTCAGGAAAATGTATCCAGGAAATGAAAAGCACTTTAGTTCTCATCAAAAGTTAAATACTTGATTGATTAAAAAAAACAAGCAAAGTCAGATCAAACAAAATGATGTTTGTTATAAAGTGTTTCCATTTCAGGCATTTTTAATCAAAGAGTTCAGAGGGGAAGGATTTTCCTAAAGAGCCTGTTTGGATGGGGCTTTTCCCAACCAAAAAATGTGGCTGTGCTAGCAGTGGTTGTAGCACTGAGCAAGGACTCAGATTTCCTGATGTAGAAGTGATATGTTGACCATTCCAGCATGCCCTAGGAGAGGCCCCACCATTGCATCATAGAGCTGGCTGGTTTGGGTCTACATTTCTCCCTAAGGAATTTTTGGTTTGTATAAATACTGACTTCTGGAAAATGATCAGGTGGATTACTTGAACTCAGCTACAGCACAGGAAAGATGCAGGTGGTTTGGAAGGTACATCCAGATCAAGTCATACATGCACCATGGGTATGGTAGCCCTTATTAGTGACCACTGCATTTATATTTGAAAAGATAGATTAAAAATAGGGAGTTTATAATGTGGTTTTATTGGTTGAATGTAGTTATATCCTTCAGAAATCTCCAGTCTGCTGCAAACTGCATTTTTCTAGTTCTTTTAACTCAGTTAGAATGTCTGAAGCTTTAATGTTTCTAATAAACAGCTAAAGCATCTTGGCCTGTCCTTTGAAGCCAGGTAGTCCTACCTGTTCAGGGTACTGATCAGATAACCCAATTTATCCTGTTTTTAACACTGATTTGATACATCTCTAGAGCTGAGGTTGGGTGTTACTTGAAAGTTGAACTACCCCATGTATCATTCATCTGATGTGAGTGCAAAAATCAATAGCCATTTTGGAAAAGTGTCCTTTCTATCTGTGACCACCTTGGTGGAAGGTAGTCCTACCTGTTCAGGGTACTGATCAGATAACCCAATTTATCCTGTTTTTAACACTGATTTGATACATCTCTAGAGCTGAGGTTGGGTGTTACTTGAAAGTTGAACTACCCCATGTATCATTCATCTGATGTGAGTGCAAAAATCAATAGCCATTTTGGAAAAGTGTCCTTTCTATCTGTGACCACCTTGGTGGAAAACATTCATTTTTTTTTTTTGCTGCATCTCCAATACCACCTTCTTATTTCTAGCAATACCAACTTAATTTCAGGAACCTGTGGTGTGTAAAAGGGAAAAAAAAATAAAAAATAAGACTAACTAAATGAACCAATATGCTGGTTAATAAAATTGGTCTAAAATCATCAGGCAATTTGAATATTGGCTCCCAAAGGTTCTAGAATGTTTTATTGCTCTGGGTAAAAACTATTCAAGGGCAAAATTGAAAATTAAAACCTGCTTTACAAACATATTTTTAAGTATTTAATAAATATGCAGCAGCTGGCAGAAAAGTAGAACATCCTTCTGTTAAATAACAGTGGATGTGGATGTGTGTGGGGGTGTGTACAGTTATTTTTGTCCTGCAGCAAATTTCTATCTTAAAAGATACGTAGACCTTTTACATAGGTGTCCCTTGATACAAAAATAGAAAACACAATTTTGAAAGAAAGAGGGACACATGGGAAGACATTTTCAGTTTTGTGGCAATGATTTTGAGCTTTCAGAAAGGCAATACCTTTTCCATACTCCTAAACATTGCTTTGGCAATTACACTCCCAGTGGCTTTGGCCAGTCTAGCTGAACATTCTAACCCAGGCTTCCCCCAGTCTGTATAACTGGGACAGTAATATTTACTTACCTATCTCATGGGAGTGTTAAAGGGATTCATTATTTAATGCTTGAGAAGCACTTTAAAGAAGAAAATTCCTAGTTGACTACCAGTATTATTGTTAAAGCAGAACCTCAGTAATCCACACTCATTATAATCCACACCAAAATTGGCAGTGTCTCCCCACATCTGAGCAAAGATTTACTAATAAGGCTGTTGAGCAAGTTCTCTTATGACTAAGGCTTAATTATTATAATATTCTGGTGTAGATTTACTAATATGGTGTAAAGTGTAGATAATTACAGCTAAACTACAGTGAATAAAGCAGATGAACAAACACTATCCCTGATTTTGTTCAAAGTGGCAAGCAGACTTAACAGCCAAACAAGGGGAAAGTCCCACCCACAAATCCTTTACTAACATTTATTTTTGTGCCTTGTTGTATTTCCATCCAGTTGATGATACTAGAAGATAAGCACCCAAAAGACAGGACTTGAAAGACACAGCCATCCCTCTGTGGCCACAGCATCAGTTTTTCCTTTCTTCATGTAATCCAGATAAATAGGGAAAACAGGAATTCAGTAACACTGTCTTCACAGTTTGCTGTAGGATTAAGTCCAATCTTTTGCTGTTGCAGTGTAATGTTCCAGAAAATCCCTCTCCTGCTGCTCATTTCGCAGTCCCTCTTGTTAGCACAGGCCCCCAATTAACAGCAAGGCTGTATTGCTGCAATATTGCTTAATTAGTCACCTTCCCCACATATCTGTGAGGGTATCCTTGCCACAGAGAGTTGTGTATCAAAGGGATCAGGATGGAGGCACAAACCATTAGTCCTGTATCAACTGATACAGGAATATTCCTGCATCACCCAGTCAAGCTGTATGAGAAAAGCTTTGCCAGCAGCCTGATGCTACAGTGCCCACATTGAACTAGCAGAGCCTCTCGTGACCTCTCATCATTGGCATTGGAAATATGATGGGTCTAAAGGATTGCACAGAGAACACAAATCTGTTACTCCAGTCATTAGGAGGGTGAAGGCTTTGTCCATAGAGAGACTTGCAGCTGGTCCTGCCTCTGCCCATCTCACAAATCCTGGCTGATGCTTTGTGGCCCATCCACAGGGAAAGGTTAGCAGGGGTTGTGGCCTCTTGTTTACTCCTAGCTTGGAAAAAAAGCCTCAGAAAATGAAATGCTTTTTTTTTTCTCACTCTGAAATATGAGGTAACTCTGACTCTCCACCTGATGCTTAATGAACATGTCCATAGAGCATGTTGTGTTTTTCTGAGCAACAACAACACAGATGCAACCCAGAATTTTGAACATCTGGGTTTTCTAACAACATATAGTTTGTGTTTACTCATTAGGAGCTGAATATTACAATGTGACATTCATTTATTCATGTACTTCCATCTCATTAGGCAGTTTTCAGAGAAAATTGTCTCTGCATCCCAAAGATCTCAGATAGCACAACAGCCCTGACAGAAAGTGTTGTCCCAGGGTCAGCTCTGCACCTTCAGTACCCAGAGGCTTCCACTGTGAAAAGAGTTTGCTGAAGAGAGACTAAACATTCTGCAGCTTCTACCCTAAGCAGAAAGGGACTACTTATTCATGAGCTTTGTGACTGAGTTCAAACCAAGTTATGTGTTTTGCTTAAGATCCTGCTGAGCTCTTGAGTGAGAACCTCAGTGCCCACCAGAAACCACTTTCTAGGGGTATTTCACATACAGTCAAAATGCTCTGAATTCCTCACTTGTTAAGTGAGTTTTATATGTTATCTGCATACTTTTCATAATGACAGATATTTATTGACCTGACAGGATGTGATGCCTACTGTTAACACCCATTTTAGCTGTGATAATTAATAATTTTAATATTTAAGTGTAATTAAGTGTATAATATCCAGCTCTTAAATTATTCAGTCTCTAAAGAATGTTTTTCATTAATACCACATATTATATTAACATATTTATGAACACCTTCTATGACTTAATGTAGCTTAATTCTATTAATAAAAACTAATTTTAAACTAATTATCTTTCTTAATTATACAGTAACTTCCAGTGTACATTTCCCACTTCCAGCATAGCTTTGGAAGAGAACTGCTGAGGTTTCTGCAGTTCTACTTTATTGCCTGACCACAGAGAAAAAATTCAAAACTTACTTACTGAAGGGATGAGGCTCTTTAGCCTGAGTAGCTCTGATCTGATAGATATGTGAGATGCTCAGCACTTCAAAAAGGATACCAAACCACCTGAAGGACCAAGTGAATGAAAATGTATGGTTAGAGCAACATCAGTCACAACTAGCACTTGGGCTGTCCACAGACTTAGCACTGTCCTGGCAGTGAGGAGGATAAAAGCACTCTACAGGCTGCACATCTTCATTTTTGGCTGGTTCAATATTAGTGAGTAATGCTGGAACAGTTATGCAGATAGATTAACTTGATTGAAAGAAAAATTCAGATTTCCCAAGTTCACTCATTAGTGATCTTGATGATTTAAGTATCTAATGGATAGGACTGTTTACTAGATCCATATCTATTGAATAAACTAAACTGAGTCTTGGAATGAGAGATAAACTGTGCACTGATAATCACCTGGCCTTAAGATTCACAGCCAGAAGACTATTACAGTTAATTAGCAAACTGATTTACTACATTAATTTACCTGTTTCTGAAACACAGCCTGTTTGTAAATGTGGCTCTTTATTTTCCCCTCTTCCCATTCTGTGATTTGGCTAGCTCTTTTCTGCATAGAAAAATCATCATTTTTTTATCCTTCGTATTGTTAAGGCCTTGTTAAAGTCTCAGCCCTGTTGTAAGGTGTGACTGATGTTGCTGGAGAGAGCCAAATGATGCAGAGCTTAGCCACTATTACAAAACCACAGTGAATTACTTATGGATGTGATTTAAGGAGTGAAAAAGGGCAGAGCAACCAGAAGAAGGTAAAGCAGCATCTCAAGATTATCTGAGTCCTGAAGACAGCCCAGTCCCCCTGCTCTCTAGGGTAGAAACCCTGAGTGCTTCTGAATTCATTAGTTATCTCCTGTTTTAGCCTGAAAGTTCTCAGGCCACTTACTTGCAGTGGCCTGTGCTTGGCTAAAAAGGGCCTTATGTGGGATGATGGTTGTAGATCTCTGTGTTCATCCACTCAGCTTTGATCCACAGCCTCCAAAAGTGTTTTCCAAAAGGAGCTCTCCACTGGTTGTGTACATGTTCAAAAGAAGAGCTGACTTCTATTTCTGGAGGTCTTTTGAGACACCTCTGTCTCTGACTCTGTGAGGCAATTAAATTATTATCCCTAGTGGTTAGGACAGTAAAACACTGGTAAAGCAGTGCCATAATTAAAGTTCTAACTCAGGGAAAGGGATTTACCAAGGATGCCCAGGGTATAATAATGTAGGAACAAAACCAGTGCAGAATAAGGATGGGAACTCTCCAAGTCAGTTCAGTCATTCCCCATGTTTCTTTGTTAACCATATTTAAAGAACACATTACATATAAAACTGAAAAGTGTTTTCTGTTTGCTACAGAGTAAAGCAAACACAAATGAACATGTGTGGCTTTCTTGTTTGAAGTAAACATTTGGCATTTTTCTAAAGGATTGTTTAAGTTTTTTCCTTGCAAAATACAGGTTTGCCCTCTCTGCCCCACATTTAAATTTTCCCTTTCTGTCTGTTCCCTTAGCTGTTATAAGCAGTATCATCTCTTGAGCTTCCATAGATTTGGTCTTCCAAGTGTAACTAACAACCTGCTCTTTCTGAAGTGTTTCAACAGTTCTCAAATCAGATCTATGAACATGAAAGCAAGTCTCTAACAAACCTCTGTGCAGAGTACAGAAAAGGTGATGAATGTGAATTTTACTTGAGATCATCCAAAGTCTCATCAGATGACCCTTGCAAAGACCCTATGAACAACATATCTGCTGTAAAAAAATGTAGGGCATCTTCCATTTAATATCTAGGTAAAGCATTAAATGGAAGATGGATATCATGAACTCAAAGGAGCTAAATTGATGCTCATCAGTAATGATTAGTAGCATGAAAAGAAACAGGACATCAGAGCATCAATGGCTCTGGGAACTGAGCCAAGCAGGATGTAGAGCTGTGCCTCCCAGTGTTGGAATAGGTCAATGACTGCATTTTCTGGATGTAAAATTAAACATTTCAGGTTTACAGAGAAGATAGGTAGAAGTGTTCATCACTTACACTACACTTACAGTCACATTTCTTCAGTTCTTGTGGACATCTATAGCTCCACATAGGAGGAGTAGTGATAGTGCCACCTCTTCCAATATTACATCAGTGAAAAAAATAAAAGGGCATAATGACTTTGGTGACAGAAAGACTAGGTCTGGCATTGTTTCATACTCCAAATATGCTTTTTGAAAACACCAAGCACAAAATGTAGAAGTAAAAGATGCCAGGGCTCATATGCATGATTGTTCTCCTGTAATCTTTTGTGACTTCGCTATCTAACTCTGGTTACCCTGACCAACCACTCTCAAACTTGGCAAAAACAAATGTGCAAAGCCTGAAAACCAAAATACTAGAAAGCAGAAAGATTCCACTCTTGATCAAAGCTACCTTCAAAGTTAGATTATAAGATACTCTAAACATGCAGAATCACCATGACATTACTGAGTACAAACAGGCAAGTGGTATAATGAATATAGTTACACTAAGATAGCAAGAAATTAGATTAGGCCTCAAAAGGCTTCAAAATACCAAACTAATCATTTAACTGCATGTGTGGGAAAGGAGAAGTTAGTTCACATACTAAAATAACTGTTTTTCTCAATGTTTATGGCATGTATGTCATTTCTGTACATAACATTAACACTCTGCACCCGCAGCACATTGCCATCACAGCTTAGAGAAGCAAAAGAGCAGTGCTAATGATGGAAAGGCTGTTCCACCTGGATGTGCTATGGTGACTGAGCAAATGAAGGGCCATATCACAGCAGAAGGCACCTGAATCCATTGATGTTTGCTTCCATAGCTGTTGGTGTCAAGGGATCTGAATGTGGCTAAGTGCAGTGGAAGAGGACACAAGCAAAGTGTCATTTTAAGCCAAGCAAACTGCAATTTGTGAGAAAACATTTGCACAGCATATTGAATAATGAACAAGAAGTGCAAGTCTATAGCCAGAAGCACAGGCAGCCTGTAAGGTGGGGGCAGAGCCCATTGCCACTCACCTTCTGGGAGAGGCTGGAGAAGAAGGTACCACGTCATGTCACGTCTCCATGAGGCTGATAGCAGGACATGAAGTACCAAGAGCTTTTCTAACCATTATAACCTCAAAGAATCACTTCTTTCAGAAGACAATGGGTGCTGCATGCCTGGGTTGTGGATGTTCTAGGATAAAAGATTAAACATTCTTTATATACTCCGAAATATCCCTCCTTAGAGAGCGTTAAAGAAAAGCTGCAGGAGACCAATGCAATCAAGAACATCAAAGACATGTCAAGCTATAATGAGAAAGAGCCAAATGCATTCCTGGTGTAACACTGCCAACATTAGTGGATACTCACCAGGGGATAATTTGTCCCATTTTTGTTATTAGCAGCATCTGTAGGAGCTGTTTGCCACCTCCTGGCAATACATTCTTTCAGACAAAAAGTGGGGAAAAAAAAAAGATAAAGCACCATATTTTTTACTTAATCAAAACCTCTTTGATTCCCTAGGAAAATAATTCTGGGAAGATATGAGAACAGCTGCTTAGACATTTCCTTCAGACTAATGAAAGCATTCAAAGCTTTAATATATTGTTCATTATTCACATAATTTGAAAATTAAAAAGGCTTTGAGATTTTATTATACTTAGGTAATAAAATGTGATGCAATTTTTACTCTTAACATTACTATTAAATTTTCAAGAAATTAATATGAGAATTTAGGGGTAATTTTATCTGATGAAAAATCCCATTCTTGATAAACGACTAAGCCATATTTTGGTGCTAAGGGAGAACCTATTCACATATCAGAGGTCCAACTTCTTTAGACCTGAGGTCTCAGCAGAGAAGATATGAACAGCAAGACTAGACTTGACAGAATCTTGGAAAGGCAACCTGTAAGGACAATATAATGCAGGAAGTTAAATAAACTTATCAGTAGGCTAAGGTCTTTCCTCTGACATAGTACCTAGACAATGCTCAGAAATTAAGATGCCTCTTCTCCACTAGCAGTAAAGCCAGAGTTTTTTTGCTAGTGGTTCAGACATAAGCCATCAGCAAGCACTGGATCCAGGCAGAAGAGTGGGCTGTAGTTAAGGCCATAGCATGTAGACACATGAGAGTAGTACCTTCATTTCCATTCCATTGAACATGTGTAAGCTGACATAGCAAAGCACACAATTCGTGTATGTGGCAGTTCTACCTGAAATAAAAAAAAACCCCAACCCTTTAGACAGGAAACTTCTGCTCCTGATGTTTTCCCCTTGTCACTCTTCCTCCAAAAGGGCTGTGTTCATCTCCTACTTGTCCTCCCACAAGCTAAAGATCTTGTGTCTGTAGTGTCTCTTACTCAGTTAGCAATTTTACTCCTTGCCAGGTCGTAGATGAGTCATTCTTACACATCCCATGGAGAAGTGCTGCCAACCTGCATGACAGTAGCTTGTGGAAACAAAAAGCCACCCAGAAAACACCTACTAAATTACACCAAATCAAATGCCATTGCAGTGACAGATCAGAGTGCTGCTCTCAGCTCATTTATCTTGTCTAAATTAGTAGGTCAAGGGAGATTTTCTCCCTTCAAAGAAGGGAGGAAGGCATCTCTCAGCCTTCAGTGAGATGTATGCCTTCCAAAAACAGTTTCTGTCACAGTAAGGATGTGGCAAAGTCAGAAACAAATTTAAAACTACATTGTCCCTAAATCTCCCCAGCAGTTTCAACTGAATGTGATATCCTTCTCATCTGCTTGCAAGTTGTTTGGGCATTAGTAGTTCATGTTCTAGTAAACAGATACTGACTTCAGTTCCTCCCAGAGGTGAAGGGAGGAAAAAAGTAAGATCGGTACTCTGTCTCTGGTTTAGTATGTTTACAAAATCCTTTGAGATGTGTTGGAATAACAGTAGGAGTAGGTTATCTTCACGATTAGCACAAAGGTTTAGAAAAAGCTTTAAACTATCAGAAAAAAAATCAGAAATATTAGTAACTTTGCAGCTATAACCTGAGTATAAGCATAAACAGAAATTGTTTAGCTGCTCTGCAGGATGAAATTTTGCGTTTTTCTCCTGTTTGTATTTGCTGTGGAAAAGCAATCATTTTAGTGCTGGTTGAACAAGTCCCAATGAACACTTATGGCTTAAACACAGCTCTTAAAAAAAGGTTTTTCTTTTGAACAACCAATTATTTACATTACTGCACTTTTCTCTAGCAATTTTTATATTTTTCCATAATGTTCAAACACTAGAGGGGAATCAGTTACAATACCCTCACATCAGTATTCTTCTCTCTAATGAGTGACATAATCCAACAGTGGCTTGTTGACATCAACATCTACCACAGTTGAGGATGACTTTATACATCATGTCATTTCATTTGAATGAAAAAGGAGGTTAGGTTGGGGTTTGGCTGCCTCAGATTGATGGTACTTAAACCTTAAGGAAAGTCATTTTGTTAAGTTCTCACTTGCAAGTGCTTTATTGCCACAGAATATAAATCATGGCGATTTTTCCCCCAACTGCTGGAAATACAACCTATATAGGTGCCTCCCCAGCAAGTATTTTAAACATAGTGCAGCCAGTGTCCCACCTGGGGTTCTCCCACTACCAAACTTCTCTTTAAATTGTGGCTACAACCTTAGTTGGCCAAGTCTCAGGGTTTTCTGGGGTAGAGATAAAATACAGTAATGCATATAACGTGGCATATCCAAGCTTATAGACACCTGTATTTATATATCACTACATGCGGAAGATACCCTGTTTCACTTTTGTTGAAGTCTGTTCTAACATGATACAATTTCTCTCTGCAACATTTGGTTGTTTTTCTGTCCTCTTGGAGAAAAAAAAAAAAGAAATGAGAGAAAAAAAGAGAAAAATAAAAGGAAACTTGTCTAGGGGTACAGCCATTCATAAATCAGTTCTCTCATCTCTAGGGAATAAAACAGCAGGTCACTCATTCCCAGGTCTCCTCCTCTGAGTGTCCCACAAAAAAAAATGGTACCATATTGTCCTTGGTGCCTCAGAGGAGCCACAAGAGGTGTTTGCCACTCTGGTTTTGCATCGTGGCCACCTGGCTTGTCCTCCTGGAGGAGAAACAGCTGACTTAAGCATAGTGGCACATTTTCCATGGAAACAATCTTGTTACCTGAAAGCATCTTGCTGCTTCAGGCCATTTGATGTTTTTACTGGTGTGCAGCTGATACTGCCCAAAGTAACACACGATTTCTGTAACCAGAAGCCCTCAGAGCCTAGCAGAAGTTAGGATAATGGCTCATTGCTCTGCACTGCCACTCAGTGAAAAACATCTCATGGACAACTGGGAAAAAAAGACTGTCGTTAAGACAAATACATCTGTCTGGCCAACCCTTGGCACCACCTCTACCCTGGGGAGGAGTGACAATGCCATGAAAAGTATGAACTTGAAGTTCAAGGTGGATTGTCCAGAGCTGGCTCAGGTGCCTTGATGGTGCACACAGGCAGCTTTATGCTGCTCATTGGAGTCGTGAGATAGATTTAGGGAACAAGGCATAGTGACTTGGACCCCATGCATGGTCCCTGAGTCTACTGTTAAGAAAAATGGGATCCCTGGATTTCAGATCTCAAAAGAGCTAGGGTAGGGTCTGCTCCTCCTCCATCAGACACAGACTGTGGTCCTCTACCAGGGGGGTGGTGCTGAAGAGCAGAAGTAAGGAACAAGCTCATCAAAGTCAATGCTTTTTGTAGCCAAACTCCTAAGACTACATGCATGAGCCTTCCTTTTATTTTTTCTTGCTCAAGTGCCAAGCAGGGAGCAGATGGTACATTACTCAGCCTTAACTGGAGGGTAAGAAAGTGTGATTTCTTTTTTTTTTAATATATTCAGTTGAGACCCTCAGCCCATTTAGATTCCCAGCTCAATGTTTATTTGTCTTACACAGAACTTGTACTTTCTACCCCTCTCAAATGCTAATCCTCTCCACACATATGCTCATTATGCAAAAGCATATGACAAACACCATCTGGGAAAATAAATAGCTCCTCAGCTAACCGCGCTGCTCCCTCCGTTTACGTCACCCACCTCACTATTGTCTCTCCTATTTTTATCTGCAAGACAGCAGTCACTCAATGCTGCTATTAACTTAAAAGTGCAGATCCCAGGCTGGGCAGTAGAACCCATTCCATTTTTCCAGACGATATGCGTCTTCATGATCATCTGAAAGCAGCTGTACACTGAGAAGAATACACATTTTCTTTTAAGGGGCAGTTGATATCACTGAGAGATACTAGTCTTGACCTGCAGAAGTCCAGGCATGTTTTTTAGCTAGAAGGTTACATTTTCTCCCCCATGAAATACGCAGCTCCTGCCACAAGTTCCACCTCGTTTCCATGGATTCCCAAAATAGTCCTTCATCTCTGACAGATTATTGCTCATACAGCTCAAAGCCAGGCAATAGTGCTAAATAGGAAACAACATTAGCCAAGTTCAGTGATTTCTCTAACCTCTATGTAGACAGGTAAGAACAGGAGTCATGCTGTCATTAGTCATGATGGATTCATTGTCTGCCAGAATGCTAATCAAAAGAAATGAGAAAAAAAAATGCATGAGAAAGGCATCGCAGAATACTCTGGTTTGTACCAATGGATTAGGAAAACCATCATGATTCAGCAAAGGAGATGTCTGTTTAGCTAAATTAAACAGGACCTGAACAATCTAGCCATACTGTGTTGGGGCTAAGTAACAGGGGAAATTCAAAAGGCACAACCAGGAGACTCAGCGACTAGCACTGTGATATAAAAGCAGAGCTTTGTAAGTACTCTCTAAGAATTGTGGGGCCATAAACACTGCAATATTATATCTGTTTAGAAAAAATATGAGACAGAATTCGATGATGACCTTATCTGAGCTACAAATTCTTGTCAATTATTATATGCTTGTAGGGACATGTTTAATAGATGGCAGAAAGTCCTTCTCATTTGTCCTCAGAGACAGCACTGATATTGCCCAGCTCAGAAATCCATTATACAGCTACAAAAGAGGCAATTTGATTTCATGAGCACGTGCCTTTATTATTTTAAGAATAATTTAATGTAGGCAGAGGAAAGCAGAATCTGTATGATAAAAAGACCAAGGTTTCCAGCATTTGCAGTTACCAGCTTTGTGATTCTTGCTTCTCCTGGACTTTTTTTTTTTTTTTGGTGGGGAGATTATTTTGGTTTTCATCCCTCTTAACTCCACTGGGAATTTCACCTCACCTAAAACAGAGGGGTTTAAGTCTGGTAGGTGGTTTAGGTGTCAGTGTTGCTCAGAATACATGTGCCTATGCAATACATGCTCTGTACTGCTGAATATGCCCTTAACTCCCTTCTCTTTGTTGTTACAACAGACGAACCAAACTCCTGGAGTGCTCCCT
>NW_008677549.1:0-66996 GCF_000695815.1 Acanthisitta chloris | reverse complement strand
CTTTCCCTCGACGACATAATCTCACCATTATCTTCATCACACATAGCCCCACCCTCTGACCCTTCTCACCAGATAAGCCCAGAGCCAACATGGGATATCAAGAGGGAACACGATGTAAGGAAACCAAAGGAGCTTTCGGTGAACGGTCACAAAAAGAAAAGGTTAGGAGAACAAAGAGAAAGGTCAGCAAGTCCTAAGAAGGTAGACAGGTCAAAGCATGAAGAGGCTTCTTGGAAAGGATATGCAGAAGGCAAACATAAGATGACTGATGGTGGCAGGCCCACCTCAGAGAGCAAAGCGGTGGGACACAGCGTTATGATCGAGGCTGGCGCAGCAGAGCACGTGTGTGCTGGAACCAGAGATGAACAGTTTGGGAGGCTGAGGAAGCCAGAAAGCAAGAGAGGAGGATCTCTTAGCAAAAAGGAAGATCACAGATCCACGAACACCAGTGAGAAGAAGTCAGCTGCAGCACCTGACCGTGTCAAGATCGATACGGGTGCTACCAAGACGTACAGTAGCAACCGCTGCAGCTCTCCTGGAAGTGATATGGACCAGAGCCAGAGGGACCCTGATGGGAAACCCAGCGAGTTCCCCAGGAAGGGACATCTCCACTCCATTAGCACTCGCGGCACCAACACCACAGTTCGAAAGGCAACAGTGTCCCCAGGGCCGTGGAAAATCCCTGGCTCAGATAAGCTACCTAGCGTCTTGAAGTCTGGTACTTCTGCCATGAGCAGATAAGCAAGGGACTGTTGCCCTCTAACTGTCTCAAACTGACGCAGAACATTCTTCTTAGTTTTTGTCTCACATTGGTTTGTTTTAATTTATTTTAACGATCACACATATACACAAAGCATTGAGGAATGAAAGCATTAGTGTGTAATTCCATGACAATGTGCACAGTATCTAATAAGTTCAAAAGCATATAGTCAACACAGAGATTTAAAATCGACCCTAAAGTCCCAGTTCCATTTTAGGGACTTTGGCAGCTATGGAAGAAACCAAAACAATATGAAGGACAGTACATCAGAGAAGGATAGTGCAGTGTAGCTTTAGCATTTTTTTCCCCACTGCATGAAGGACTTGGATTTCATTCAAACTTTGTATCAAGAAACTGGAACAAGTTAGAGCAATCACAAACTGGAACATCGCCTTAAATAAAACTGCACGGAGCAAGCTGAAACCGAGAGAGGATCTTTTCATGGAGCTAAAATGTTGTAAATAAATTGTTCTCGACATATCTAGACAGGGGTTAAAGGGTTTCTTTGAAGCATTGTTCGGAACTGTACACCCATGACACATCTCCACTGTTAACGCTTTGGGTTAGTCCACGTGGTACCCTGTAGCATAGTTCACTGGGCGTTAGGGGAGGAGTGGGGAATCCAGTGGATTAGTTTCTGTGATACCATTTCTACTGCCATTTTTGTGAACAAACCATCTTTCTGTACATTGGAAAGGAGTTGAGGTGGAGTTGTATTTGCAAATTATTCTCAAAAGCGATTTATTACTGGTTCCCCAAGTCCTGCGAGGTAGCACACAAACCAATTGGTCAGGCTCAAACCCCAGACATCTGCAAGGCCCTTGCAATGAAAGGAAGAGTGCTACAGAGAAAAAGCTGCAGTTTCCTTAAGGAAAGGCCTTTCCTTCCTGCAGAAGATGATAGCATCACTTATCAACAGTGCTATGTTTCATACCCATCCACATTTCCTTAGGACACTCTCACCTTCCATCCCCTCAGTTTGGCAGAGCAGGTGCCTCTCAGGCACATGTTGACAATAATTAGACTGGTTTCTGAAATATAGTTGTCGGTGTCCTCATTCAGTAAATTCGATGTATTTCCATCTTTCAAATGGTTTCCAATTTATCATTTCTTCCCTACCTCCATTTTGTTTTCTTTTTTGTCTTTTTGGGTTTTGATCTTTCTTGCTTGTCTGTTTTGAATTTCAAGCCTTAAGTGCCAGGTAAACATTCCAGTCTGCCTTCACAGGAAATAACTCCGAGTTCAGTCAGTCAGTCATTCTCCTGTTTCCAAAAGAAGCGTGTGTGTCTGTGTAAGTGTGCATTTGCCTATTCGTCTGTCAAAAATTAAAACAAAATCCTGGGCAATAATACATTGGTAATTAAGAACAAAAAAAAAAATCATAAGGCTAAGTACTGTCAAAAATTCGTACTTAAAAATTACTGTTCACTAGCAATCTTAGTTCCTCACATGCTCTGCTGAAAAATTAGATTGAGATTGGCTTTGTTCCAATAAATTAGCACATTACTGTATGTCTCAAACATTGCACTGGACTGCGAAATTTATAGACATGTTTCTTCCTGTTCAATTATTTGAAAAGCCTCAAGTCAAGGATTTTGCAGCTTTCAAACAATTTAGTTTATTTTTTTTTAGAAGGAAAAGTCCATTTATAATTTCTAAAAAAGCACAAGTCCATGTAGCTGTTTATAAAACTCTTATTTAATGGGAAAAAAAAATCTTTATCCCCTGAACTAGAATCCAATATAATTTGCCATTAATTTATTGAATCTGATTTTGGACAATGCTTCTGTAGTGTAGATGCACGTCCCAGTATCTTATTTTTATGTATAAAGAAAGCAAACAATGAAATCTGAAAAACAGTTGAGATTATGCTTGCATAAACTCTAATTTGCACAGTTCACAGCTACTCCTTGTGCAGTAATTGCTTTATGCGGCTGTAATCGATAACCTGTGAAGACAGCACATCATCTAAACCCCATTCCAAATAATATTTCTGTGTAGTGTTAGCTGTGAATTTACCCTGTACAGCTCTATCTCTATAAATATAATTCCATGTATTAATAGTCACAGAAAGGCTGTAAGTGAGCAACTATTTTTATGAAACGCACCACTATGGATAAATTAACTTTTACAGAAATCTTGTTTACTGTATGATATTCTAAACCACTGTCAAATAAAATATATATCCAAAAATCTTTTTTTTTTTTGCAATTGTACATAGTCTGTGTCAATTTTGAGCGAAGACCTTCAGTGTTAGCCTGAGAAAAATCAATTTCATGCATGGAAGTAGAGTTAATAAGCTATTGCCTTATCAAAAGGGGAATCATAGAATCATAGAATCAGCCTGGTTGGAAAAGACCTGAAAGATCATCAAGTCCAACCCTACCGTGGTCACTAGCCCATGGCACTAAGTGCCACATCCAGTCTCAGCTTGAAAACCTCCAGGGATGGTGAATCCACCACCTCCCTGGGCAGCACATTCCAATGCCTGAGCACTCTCTCTGGAAAAAATCTCTTCCTAATATCCAATCTAACCCTCCCCTGGCAGAGCTTGAGTCTGTGGCCTCTTGTCCTACTGCTCCAATTTAATTTCCTACTCCAAAGAGGTGCACAATTTATAAGTACAGACGTAGGTGACCCAAGTCCAAGTTAAGGCCAGTGAGGCTACACAGACACAGAGATATCTCTCCCATGGTGGAGAAGCCTAAACTCCTATTCTTCTCCCAGTCCCAGGAGACACAGGACCAGGGTGGCCACACTGACAGCACAGACACAACTGAGCATACATCATACACACAAAAACAACCTGAGCATACACCACATTTGCCCCAGAAATCTGGCAGTTCTAACTAACCCTAGAAAGGTTTTGTTGACAAGCTGAGTGAAGGGCACATAATTGGATTTCCAATTTACTTACAGAAATAATCACAGAATCATATAATTTAAAGGTTGGAATGAACCTTACGGATCATCTAGTCCCAACCCCCTGCCATGGGCAGGGACAGCTCCTCACTAGATCAAGTTGCTCAAGGCTCATCCAGCCTGGCCTTGAACACTGCCAGGGTTGGGGCAGCCACCACATCCCTGGGCAACCTGTTCCAATGTCTCAGAAAACATCATAAGGGTGTATAAATATTGGTAACAGACAAACCCTTCTGGGGCCAAATCCATGCCTCACTGAACAGAACAGAAAAATGATGCTTGCCTTCAGTTAGGCAAAACAAATCACCCGTTTGCTGACTGTAGACACTGTAAGATTTGCTGCCTGGGAAACCACCAATATTTTTCACACAAATATGACATTTTTTTAAATAAATATTTCCTCTTTCCTTAAAATATGATGTTCTTCAAAAAATAATAATTTGCCTTCATACTGCCTGAGTCAACTTCTGCAGAGCCTCGTTTTTCAGAAGATTAATGTTCCACATAAAAAGTTTCAACCAGCTGAACTAATAACATCATTTTGCATTACAATAAACACAGAGCAAATATGAAGCATCTCTAATACTCGAAAAACCACCTTGCTGCTCTTTAGTCCTTTCTCTTTTAAACATGGCAGTTGAGCTTTTGCTGATCTTATAACCAATTTTAATCTCTTTTTTTCATACCTATGCAATAACACAAGGAAATAGATGCCTTTTTTTAGGGGTTGGAATGGACCTTATAGATCATCCAGTTCCAACCCCCTGCCCTGGGCAGGGACATCTCCCATCAGGGCAGGTTGCTCAAGGCTTTATCCAACCTGGCTTTGAACACCACCAGGGTTGGGGCAGCCACAGCCTCCCTGGGCAACCTGTGCCAGTGTCTCACCACCCTCACAGTGGGTGATGTTGATTCTCTGTTCAAAATCCCAGTGTATGTAAACTTACCAGCCTGTGATCAGCAATGCACACTTGGGGAGGAGTTTTGGTAAAACCTCGTAGGCAGATGTTGCTGGAGACCTTTTCTTCATCAGTGGCAAATGTGGGTTCTGGAGCTCACTCCTTCTCCAGGTACTTGTCTGCTTTAGGCAGTCCACACAAACTGCAGAGCCTGGAAGATCAGATCTTCAAACAAGTTTAATAAAAATCCCCCATTTTAATAACTCCCACAAGGTCTCACCAAAGACATTGGATTTTTTTCCAGAAAGCTGCTGGACTGAGATCATTCTTCATTTAGTTACCACGGAGCACAGGTTGCACTCATTTCACTACACTATGCTTCCCTAAACAGGTGGGACATTTGTAGCCCATATATCTCCCTACTTCATGGCCTCAGTGCTAAGACTGCCAACAATTTAGCTCCACTGTGCATAGCTGCCTCCTAGGAATTGATGCAGAAGTTCAAACACAGCCCCATATCATCCCTAATATTTCTCATCTGAATGTGCAGCAAACCACCATTGCCAAGAACTTCTCATCTCCATCAAAGATCAGATTCCACATGCTGAACACAGACATCTCATGCTTAGCACCCTCTACATCCCATGTGCTCTCAGCACCACCAGATTTATTCTGAATCTCTTCCTCCACAGCTCCCCACTGATCTTGTTCTTAATCCTACCTCTAAGTGCTGCTGCCTTTCAATGATCAAGTCTTCCATTCTCTATTTTTTCCTTCTGTCCCTCAGAACTTTGTCTTCCTCTTATTCACTCTTTCTTCTGCCCCACTCTCACCATCTGGTATCATTTGTCACTCTCAACCTCTACCTGACATGTGTCAGCAGCTCAACAGGAGACACTTATTCTCTTTTTGTACATCACTGCTCCCACAGAAATTCGGGGCCAGAACTGCAGAGGCATAAGAGAAGAGCACACCTCAGCAAATGAGGATGTCACCCTCCATGTTTCTCCTTCCTTGGAGGAAAGTTTTGCTGTGAAGGGGAAAAGTTTCTTGGTACACTGCCATGGAGCTCAGAGTCAGAGAAGGCTTTCGACTTGCTCAGGGATGACTGATCCCTTTAGGGACTGACTTCAGAGTTCACATCTGTAAGTCTCCAGAACAGTCCTTTCCCTCTTTTCTCCCCTTGGTGCCTAGGGTATTTTTTGTAATTGTTGCTAAAAAGGCTGCCCAGGCAGGGCAAGCTGCCTATTCTCATGATTAATAGAGGACTTGAAGAGAATTGCCATGGCTGTGTCATGCAGAGCTCCCACCCTCTGTGCCTGTCACACTCAAGGACTCCCAAGGCTCTTTCACCATCTATCACATCAGAGCCAAACATCACCTTTACCTTCACAGCTCTCATCCAAACTGTGAGCCATTTTAATTAGCCATCCCTCCCAAAGTGAAATCCTGTGCACTATCTGGGCAGAAACAGCTGTGCTTTGGCCAGGAAGGACTCACACACCACCAGTGCCCCAAGCACCTCACAGATACCTGCTCAGCACCTGGGGCCATCCTCTCCTTTGGAGGAACAGCCTCTCCCCACCACCCAAATGAGTACCTGGAGGCTCTGCATACCCCACCACCCTCCTGGAGCCAGGGCACATGTTCTTAGTCCAGCCTTGAGGATTCTGGAGTGTTTTTCTCTGTATTTCTAACAGCAATGATGTGATTGCACATTTATCTCCATAGCTGGCACCTAAGCTTCGAGTGTCTTGTCAAGACACAGTAACATAAGCAATATCTCTGAATTATAGCCAATCTAGAAATTATGTTCTGTCCTTCCTGTCTTTAGTGCCTCTATGGCAATAAGTCACTCTGCCACTTCAATTAATTGATAAGGAGAGTTTGCTTACAAGGTACAAATGTCATAGAATCATAGAATTTAAGGGGTTGGAATGGACCTTACAGATCATCCTGCCCTGGGCAGGGACACCTCCCACCAGAGCAGGTTGCTCAAGGCTTCATCCAACCTGGTCTCGAACACTGCCAGGGTTGGGGCAGCCACAGCCTCCCTGGGAAACCTGGGACACTGTCTCATCACCCTTAGAGTAAAAAACGTTCTTCTAATATCTAACCTAAACTTCCCCTCCTTCAGTTTGAGCCCATTACACCTTGTCCTGTCCATGCAGTTCCTAACACAGAGTCCCTCTCTGGCTCCTTGTAGGCCCTCCAGATATTGAAAAGTTGCTCTGAGGTCTCCATGCAGTCTTGTCTTCTCCAGGCTGAACAGACCCAACTCCCTCAGCCTGTCCTCACAGGGGAGATGTTCCAGCCCTCTTATCGACGTCATGGCCTCCTCTGGACTTGCTCCAACAGTTCCATGTCCTTCTTATGTTGAGGGCACCAGAACTGTGTGCAGTATTCCAGGTGGGTCTCACGAGAGCAGCATAGTTTTAAACAGCTGGGGGAACACCAGTGCACAAACACCTGCTCCCACTCACACACACAGGGGCCTGGAGCACTACCTTCCACCCTGACCCAGGACCTGCTCAAATACCCATGTCTGAGACGTGTGACTGCCCCTCTCAGGGGAAAAAAAACATATAGGTATGCAGACTACTCCAGAAAGCTATTGGTCTTCCACAGACCAACTGCTGTAAGTGCAGGAAGATATTTAAACTGAAAAAAATAAGTAAGAGATGTGTGTGGAGAAAGAGAAGGAGCAATGGGACTTTTAGCGATGTGGCCGCTTGCTGACCTGCTCTATTTTCAATTACTTCAAGCTTAAAAATGGAAATAGATGACCTATTAAACATGACGAGCACTGCAACAAAGTACTGCAAGAAAGAATATTTAGTGATTACACTTCAGAAAAGAATTAATTTATTGAAGTAAAAGGCCTGGGCTGGTGCCAAGGAGAGGAGAGCACATTGTCCTCTGCCCTCCAGGGGCAACTCCAGGGTGTCAATGGGCTCCTCCAACACAGACTATAATCCCCCCATTTCTCCAGAGGCTGCAGCCATGCTAAGCAGCCTCAGTACCAGGCTGGAACTGCTGGGCAGGGAACAGCAATTACTTCCCTGCAACGCAGGGAGGTCAAGAATCCAACCCCTGGGATGCTCCTCTTTATCTCTGTGCCCCAGGAATGCTGCATAGCACCAAGGGACAGCCTTGTCATCCACCCAAAGATGTTGTAGACATGGGAGGAGTAACTAAAATATGAAAGCCAAACCCAGGCCTACGGTGAGAGTCGCAGTGCAGCTGTAAGCTGGAAGAAAGGTTCTGAGAAGCTACAGCAGGAGTGAGACAAGAGCACTGGCATCCTCCTGTCCTTCCCCTCTCAGTAAATTGGGACCACTGGTGTCACTGAAGCCACCTGAATATTTACACTGCTTTTCTAACACTCCACAAGAAATGGATTTTGCTTTCTGGACTGACCTTTGCTGCAAAGCAGTGACCAACAACAGCCACCCAACCACTCCAAGAATGTCCTGCCATCACCAGACAGTAGAGCTGCCCAGGGCTCTGAAGTTTCTATTCATACATCTATACGGAATTAATGAATATGGGTGTTTGTCCTTTCCCAAAGTGATTAAAAAAATGCCAAGAGCTTTAACCAAAGCACTTAAATAATTGCAGTCCAGAAACCAGAAAATTGTTCACCCTGTCTCTAAACCAGCAAGTACAAAGAGCTAGATTTAAGCACTTATTTAATTCAGACAGAAAAATCAGACCTTTCCCTGCATAGTCCAGAAATTCTCCATGTGTGAAACACCGATTCCAATTAGCACTTCACTTACTACAGAAGCTTTTAAAAAATAAGCCCAGCAGGCAATATGGAGCACTGCAATGTGCAAGTACAAAATATTTCAGAGTACCTCTCAACCCTTCAACATCACAAACAATACTAATTAATTACTCTTTTCTATCACCCCAGGAAATCTGAATGCCAGCATGTGCCTCCCCCTGAATGAGTCCTGTCTCCTGTATCCCTGGTACTACCCAGGGTTGATTGATGGTAGAGACATACCCCAGTGTCACCATGCCATGGTGACTGCAGCAGGTCACAAAGCTTTTGAGAGGCACCTTCTCATCTGACTTGCACACCAGCACCACAGCACTCCCTCTGCACCCAGGAGAGCAGAAAAACATCCTGTGTGAGAAAGGGTCACAGCTGCAGAAACAGCTGCAGAAACAGCTCTGCATCCCTGGGCACGTGGCACTAAGTCCTACCTTGTGACACCTCCCAACAACTAGCACCTGGCAGCACAAGCCTCCAAACTAGCCTTGTGTCAACAGCAAAAGCTCTTGCCCTAAGCATCACAGACTCTATTTTGGGGTGTACAGCCCCTTAACCTGGCTGTTTACTCGTATTAATTTATAGTTAGGTACTCTTCATGAGAGAAGGCAGCTACAGCAGCACTTCTGCCCAACTTCACATCCCAATACAAGATTGGCTTCACATCTGACAGAACTGCAAGAGCCTGGCCTCAGGCTGCTGCTCATGAAGCATCTCTGAGGATCAGCAACCTCAGTCCCTGTGGGAAGACTCCTCAAGCAGCCTCTGCCCAATTCCCCACTCTCATCTCTCATCCTGTTCTCTTTATATTGAACATTTTTCATGCTGGCATACAAATTGCAAGTGTAGCCCAAATTGATCCCCTTCATTCCTTCAAGTCCCCTGAGGTTAACAAGTAGGTCTCTACCTCACAGTTTTCTAGGTCCATTATGTTCTTTGATTAGCAGCTCCTTCCCAGATTCAATTGCTTCGGAATATGAAATTCAGAAGGTTGGATAGCTAGTGCTTTTAAAACTGGTTCTTAAAGTGTTTTGCAAATGACATAGAAATTATTCATATTTCAGCCCTACTTATAAGCACCAACATCCCTGGGCTTCATCAGCTGCAGCAAGCACCCCAGCAGTGCGACTGGAGGTGACAAGGTGACCAGAGGTGATGCCACCAGAGCTCTCTGCTCTGTCAGACCTTTCTGTCACAGATCCCTGCTCTGCTCTACATGCCCTCTGCAATCCCCACTGATAATGCAGCAGAGGAAGTCCAGAGGGAATTTATGATGGACCAACCTGGTGACAAATCCCCCCTGACATTCCCATTCATTTCAGGCATTTCCCTCACACCAGGAGGACGTGGCAAACACCATGCAGAGCAGCTCACTGTTCTGCCACCATCAGCCCCAGAGCAGGCTGGCCTGGGGCAAGCTACCCTGCAGAATCTGGTGCTGAGTTTTACCATCCAGGTCTGGATTGACTCCTGGTGACCCAGCCAACACAGAAAAGTGATTGGGGACCACTGATCCAGGACTGGCCATGCAAACATTGCATGCTCGGGTGGAATAAATGGGCCCCACAAGTCAAAGCAGGGTAGTATGAGCTGTCACTATACAACAGTAGCAATTACTCTCACATCAAGCTACCAAGCACAGGAACTTCAGCCAACATAGCCTGAGGGACAGTAAGGAACTATTACATGTTTTTTTTATAAAAGAGTGTATTGAATAGATCCAAAAGCAAAAAGGCAGTTGTAGCATGTGAAATACAAAGTATCAACTGACCCAGTCATTTAATGGCATGTCTTGCTCCCATTTCTTCCAGTTAGAGACATTCTTTGTATGCCAAAAAGCTGTCCATGGCCAGCTTTTCTAGGATACAGGAGTGGTGAGAGCTGCTCTGTGGGGAAGGGGGCTACAGTCAGACCAAGTGAGTTGCTGCTGCCCTTCTTTGGTGCCCTGGAACACAGAGCATGTTTGCACACACACAGGCACGTGTCTGAAGCAGAGAGCAGCAGGCAGCTCTGCCACTGGTGCTGACTCTTCCTCCCAGTCTCCCCACTGGGAAAGGACAACTCAGACCTGTGATCTTCGTGGCTGCTCCAGCCCACAGCCAGCTTTGCTGCTGGGCTGGTGGGACTGTGCTGCTGCCAGGCAGGGTATGCCCTGCTGCAGCTCTTCTGCTCTCTACACAGGGCTATTTATAGGCAAGGGAAAATAGACTCTACAACCCAGTGCTGCTCTTCTGAGCTCTAGCAATAAGCATTAGTAAAACAAATGCAAACTTCATATTTTCTACTGAGGTCTTTCAGGAGAAGAGATTCAGCAGCATAATATAAACCATAATACTTTAAAAGGAAACAATTTGATCCTCTAAGTCATAAATAATATACATAGTCATAGAATTCTTAGCATTAGCTAATATTGCGCCATTTAAAAAAGTGTTGTAAATTGCCATGTAAGTATGTGACCTTAGGGAACTACCAGATATTTTATGATGTCTAATGGAATGAGGGCATGAAGACACAGACCAAAACTGACACAGGAGAAACTACCAAGTCATAAGAACTCAAGTCACAGCAATATAGTTACATAGACTGACCTACAGCTGAAGTAACCTAATCAATATAATCCATAAAAAGTAAAGAAAACTAGAATTACATAAACTCATAAAAGTAGTAGTATGAGAAAATCTATTCATAAAAAAGTCAAACTCTGAGTCTCTGGCAGAGAGGAAATATCCCCCCCAGGGATGGTATCTATCAGGTGTCTGGTCAGCCTAACACCAGCTGGAGTCTTCTTCCCAAGAATAAGACTTTTCTGTCAGGAATACCATGGTGAGTTGATTATGCAATGTCTTTTTAATTAGTTTTCCACTTTGAAACAAACTTTTTGGGGTTTTCCTATTTCTTCCAGCATGACAAATATGGTGTAGTGCATTGCTCTCAAGATCCCAAAGGACACACAGCCTTAATCAATATTGGGAACGGGTTATCAATGGATAAGTCTATACAGTACAACAAGGAGTGCTGAAAGCACAAATATCCTAAATGGCAGCACAGGAACTCTTTAAAAGATGTGTTAAGGAACAGGCTGACACCAGGTTCTCAAGGTGACAAACACAAAGCACAAATTACCAATCTGTGGGCCCAAGAGCTGGGAAGATCCACACAGTTAAAATCATAATGTGAATACCCTGCATAGGGTGACAGTGCAAACAAGGCAGCAAGGGGGTACACAAGGCAGTTGTGGACCCTTCAAAACCAGGATCAAAGGACAGAGAGAGAAAATAATTGCTCCAGCACCCTCTCCTTGGTTAAGGACTCTTAACATGAGCAGCATTGCTGTGCATCTGCACCAGTTCCTTCATCAACCTCCAGCAAAGAAAGAGCTCTGCCCTTGGGTTTCCCACTTACCACATTCTGCTACTGCAGCTTAAGCAGCTGCTTCGATGAGGTTACCTTTTACTATGTCACTGGGTAAAGAAAAGCAGGATTTTTAAGAGCACTGTGTATGTGTATATGTGCTCTCTGCTCCAGCTTTCCCCCATGTGCTGATGATGCTGCAGTGCTCAGAGGCAGAACTAGTCATCATGGGTTAAAGGCAGGTCCTCACTCCCTGTAAACATTAATACAGCATAGAGCAAGTGAGACTGAGAATACTCAGTAGCCCAATGGCTGGAAAGATGAATGTTAGTGTCTCAAGTTCAGTCCCTGCTCCAGAGACTAATGGGATGCAAATGCAGAGCAGGATTCATCTCATTCAAGTTTAGATATCTACATTACTGTCACTCATCCCAGGCTTTCTGCAAAGGATACCAATGGGCACTTTTAGAAAGAGATTTGTCCAACACATTTAGGATTAATTAATTGTTCTGCAGAAGCATCTCATTCTTTCCACTGACTGGGAAGGGTATGCAGGGCCACTAGCCGCGAGCCATGTCCAACATCTCCATTTCTGAAGTCAGGATAGATAAATCCCTACTAAATATATTCCCTTCAATTTCCATATGAGGAGCATATCTGTAGGCTCAGTCTGCATGAAGGAGCTAAGCAGGTAAACCCCAGGGGCTCAGCCAGAGTTGTTTGTAATATTATCTCTGTGCAACATCTCCACTCAGGTGCCCATGGCCAGGACAGGGCTCAGCCCCACAGGCAGTTAGGAGGGAGCTGAGCTGCAGAGCTGCTGATCTGGGGCAAACCTGAACATTACCACAGGCACTAACAAAGCAGGAAGGTGACCAGGCCCTTCTGAGAGTTGTGACCTTCCTACTCTGCTGAGACCAAAGCTCCCAGTGCCAGTTATTGCCCTCCCTGTGCTGCCTGCACAGCCACTGCCTGTGGCAGCCCCAGAACACAAGTGCAGTGCTCAGAAAGCAGCACAAGAGTGAATAACTGCAGGTGTCACAGGTTTATAAGAACGAGTATTTCGCAGTGCATCGAACTAGCAGGTAATTACTAATGTGCTTGCAAAGGTGTCATGGTGGTAACTTACAGTCTCTCTTTCCAAAGTTCACATTTGCATCACAGATCCTGTGTCTTCCTCCAAAGAGATGACACTGCTTTTCACCATGCTGTGCATTCAGGCTCAGGGCTTGCTGTACAGCTGGTGGAGAAACCAACAGACTATGCACACAGCTTCCCTAAGAGTGCAAGTCCTGCAAGAGGTCAACACAGGTCCCTTCCTTCAGCTTCTTCTGCCTGGAACCCATCAGTGCATCTGTCCTAACACACAGCCCACCATCCCAGCTCTAATTCCTCAGACTCACTTACCTTTTCTTCTTGCAGATCTCACAAATGATTTGATTTGTTAGGTCTTTTCCCCTATAAATTGTCCTTCCTAACAGTAGCACGAACAGCCCTGGTCAGAGTTTTGCCAGTAAAGCCTGTGCAGGTACGTTCAGGCCTGACACTCACAGAATCACAGAATCGTAGAATTTAAGGGTTGGAATGGTCCTTACAGATCATCTAGTCCCAACCCCCTGCCCTGGGCAGGGACACCTCCCACCAGAGCAGGTTGCTCAAGGCTTCATTCAACCTGGCCTTGAACACTGTCAGGGTTGGGGCAGCCACAGCCTCCCTGGGCAACCTGTGCCAGTGTTTCAACACCCTAAGATTACAAAAACTTTTCTAATATTTTTCTTAGGGTGTTCATGACCTTGTATTTATGTGTATGAAATTATTATTCTATTCTCATGGAAATAAAAGGTGACTCATAGGAAAACAATGAGATTCACATTAGATGTTAGGGAAAATTATTTCCCTATTAGGGTGTTCAGGCTCTGGAATAGGTTGCCCAGGGAGGTGGTGAAGTCACCACCCCTGGAAATGTTTAAGAGGTGTCTGGATCTGGCACTGGAGGATGTGGTTTAGGGTTTAGGAGTTCCAGCAGTGAGAGGTTAATTGTTGGACTTGATGATCTTAGTGGTCTCCTCCAACCTTGAGGATTCTATGATTACAGTCATGATATGCATAGCTGAACTATGTTTGTCTGTTCTAGAATTAGCCCATCCATGATTTTTCATATTATAAGAAAAAGGAGATTATGGTACTACCAAGCAGTAACTGTAGTTATTATCTACTTGCACCATTCACAGCTCACTCTGACACTCCATCACTACTAAGTGACATAAAAGGTACAATACAATTTGGGGCACACAGGAGGCAATTTTTTTATTCCTTACCTAGGTGGTGATACCTTAATCAGTTGTGTTTGTAGCATAGGGATTTTGAGAATGGGAATTCAAAAGTACTTTTCTTCCTAATCCCTTTTACTGACTACAGCATCTTTGTTTCCTCCTAATATTTCCTCCAAGGAAGCAAAAAGCCTTTGAATTAAACTAACGTTAGTTGTCTATTACTGGATAGCACAAAGAGAGACAGAAATTAAGGACTAGCAATATTCTGAAGCTAGCATGACCTTAAATTACAGCAGGTTAATAAATCACTTCAAATGTAAATTTCTGTCTGCTCTCACCTTGAGATCTGAATACCTTTAATCAAGTAGCATAATAGAAATTTTGATGATCAAAGGCTGCAACTGCTGGTGGAGTGAAACTACAAGTTGAAGAGACAGCTGGGACTTAAAGTTTGGGCTCTTCAACAATAAAAATGCTTTGGAAATTCAGTCTCTCAGGAACCTGTAAAACATAAAGTGCTTCAAAATGTTCCAACACTTAACAAAAGCCATTGTAACACCTAGAATGGGTGATGCAGGTGGGAACTAAGTGGCACCAAGGAGACAGGAAGGGAATGAAGACACTTTGGGGCGAGTCACAAGATCAACCTTCACGAGCATGGCTGTGGGATGAGCTGGGGCAGCCCCTGGCCCCCGCAGGAATCTTCTGTAACACACCTCCCCAGGACAAGAACAGTTGACATCACCAGCATTCAGAGACCTGCACCTTGCAATACAAGCACCTAAGGGTGCACAGGAAAGCCAAGACTCACAAATGTGAGAGAACCAATGATAAACATGAGGTTTCTGTCCTGCTAAGGAACCAGAGGGCAACTGCAGCACCAGCATCCTAACACAACTGCTCTGCAACAGCTCTTTGTGGGAGCTGATGCAAAGGTCCAATGTTGCTCTCTCTGTGGTCTCCTTAAACATCAATACATATAAAACCTGTATGCACTCGAATTACCTAGACCACTTACCTATTCATTACCTAGATACCAAAAATCTGCAAGTATAAACAAGCAGTGTTCATGAGCCTTCAATCTGAAAAGCTGAAAGAAGGAAGACATACAGGCAAATTCAAGGCAGAAGAAAACTCAGAGCAGCACTAACCTCCTTCACACACTTCCCTCCCCACATGGATGTTGCACTGGGCTGCTAAATTTGTAGTGTTCATGTTCTTGTGAGCATGTCCTTGTTCATGCATTTGCTCTCTAGGGTCTTCCTAGTGAGGTGCAAGGCAGCATAAAGCTGTCATGGTTTTCTCCCTGTTTATCAATATTACTGGTTACAGTCACAAAAACACCCTCATCTCAGAGACATAATTTATGGGTATGTCTGTTCCTCCACACGTAGGAAGCATCTGAAAAGGGAAAAGAATGTATCCTTGCAAGAATAATAAGTTTTATAGAACTCTTAATCATATAAATCAGAGCAAACTGCCTTTGAAATAAAAAAGAAAGATTAGGTCCACTGAAATCAACCACAAACCTCTGATTTCGAGGTGGACAGAATTTCACATAAACCTGCAACAAAAAAATGGGCTGTAATGCCTGGTTTATTGCAGTGCAGGGGAAGCATTCCCAGCAGAGTACCAGGATACTTGAGCTCTTCAAACCTTTTTTACAAGGAACGTAAAAGCCAAAGCTCTGGTGCTGAGTCCCCTGCTGGGCTCTCTCCAAAATGATGAGTAATTCTCACGTATGATGGAGGATTTCAGCACATTCTCAAATGCAAATATCTACATTTGCTCCATCTGAAGCAAAGCAGTGGCTGCAGATCTGCTGAGTACTGCAGCACTGCTCTGCCCTGCTGTGTTGTCTCCAAAGCTGAGCTGGCCTGGGAATAGGTATAACCACAGTCACAGGGCACTACACCTCAGCTTAGAAGAGTGATGCACTGCAGCCAGCTCTGATTATCACTGTAACAACTGAGAGCTGGACCACCTGCAGTCCAAATAACCCCTTCACAGAGAACCAAACCCTTCCTTGCTGCTTTGCACCCCAGAATAGACAACATTCAAGATGGTTTGGCTGTCGTTTTGTTTAGCCAGCATTTTCTGTTTGCTATGTAAGCCAGAGCATACTAAATGCACATATGTGTGTGTGCAGTCCCATATATTTGAGCCAATTTCTTCCAGTGTTCTGCACCAATAAATTGTATCTATCACTGGTGCTCAGGTTCCTTCTGTTTCTCAGCAGAGGACCTGGGAAACCAGCTCAAGGGGAAGGACTGCTGCTCTTTAAACACTGCATGCCCCACTTCATGAAATGCTGGTCTCAGGAGGAGGCAGAGCCTGCCTTGCAGAGGATGAGTAATTGCCTTCTGGAAGTGAGCTGCAGCACTCGGAGCATCTGCGCCTTCAAAATGTAGTTTTCAGTCCCCATCTGCAGGCAGGATGGAGCAGGGCAGCTCAGCACCCCAGCTGGGCTGGGGGGCACTGTGCTGGGCTGGGGTGAAGCCATGGCACTGCCATTCAGGGCAAATCGTGGCAGGGATCTGCAGATAAGGTCTTATCTACCCTTCATCAATCACCAGCCAGTGCTTTAAGGGTCTGGTCTCCTCGTGTGGCTGGAAAAGAGCAGCTGTTGTGCAGTTCTACCAGATCAGCTGGGGGAGAGATGCAGGTGTGCAACATGTACAGACACCTACTTTGGTGAAATGGCAGAAAGTAGTAATTTTAAAGTTAAGGAGGAAAAAGCTACACACAGATACATAACGTGTTGTGCTGGTTTGGGCTGAAGTGGAGTTAACTTTCTTCCCAGTGGCTAGGATGGGGCTATGTTCAGGATTTGTGCAGGACACAGGGTTGATAATGTAGAGATGTTTTTTGTTACTGCTGAGCAGAGCTCACACAGAGCCAAGGCCTTTGCTGTTTTCTGTACTGCCATGCTGGCAAGGAAGATGGGGGTGCATGGGAGACTGAGAGGAGACACAGCTGGGACAGGTGACTCATCCTGAACAAAGGGATATTCCACACCATAAGATATCATGCTCAGTATATAAGGTGGGAGGAAGAAGGAAGAAAGTGAGGATGTCTGGAGTGATGGTGTTTGTCTTCCCAAGGAACCATTACACGTGATGGGCCCTGCTCTCCAGGAGGTGCTGAACACCTCCTGCCCATGGGAAGCAGTGAATTAATTCCTTGTTTTGCTTTGCTTATGTATGTGGCTTTTACTTTCTCTACTAAACTGTCTTTCTAGCTATTACCCTTCTGATTCTCTCTCCCATCCTGCTGGTGAGGGAGTGAGCAAGTGGCTGTGTGGTGTTCAGGGGGTGAAACCACGACACGTGTGCTGTTGGGGCAGAGCAGCACATGGGTGGCAGCACCCCGTGCTTTGGGACAGCACCAGGGATGCAGAGAAGAGCAGCACAAAGCCTTGCAGAAACAGGGGATGTGCATCGAGTGCTCAGGCTGATGCCTTGCTCTGGTGACCCAAAGCACCCCCCAAACCACAGCAGCTTCCCTAGCATCACACCAGACTGATTTCATGACAGCTGAAAGAAGACAAAACTACCTGCTCAGACAGCAACATATGGATCATTGCATGACCAAAACCAGATCAATTCCCAGATTTCCAGCTCAAGGAAGTGGCTATACACATGACAAATTTGGGGAGAGGGGAAAGTGCAGTTGAACTCAGAGCTCCATAGCACCTCTGTGGTGGCTCACTGCTCCCTTGAACACAAATAACCACCAAGCTTCCACCTATACCAAAGATTTTGTCTGCTTGATAAATTGGTGCCCAAACCCTAAGGCAGTAAAACCTTAAAGGCAAATTTTCCTTACTTCTTTACATTGGAAAGCAGTGATTGAGAGCAAGATTTTGAGCTTCAGCCCAAGGCAAAAGAAAAGCACAACTCAATCAATACTTTCAGGCAAAATACTGTTCTCTTTAGCCGAGGAAGCACAAGGAATCCAGAGGTTTTGATTAAAGACACCTTCCAGTTCTTCCTCAAGTTACCTAAGCACTCTCCTCTGCTTGGAACAGACAGTTTGCTAATATAGGCAATATTACCCAGATTTGTCACAAGTAATTTCAAATCCCATCAACATCAGCAAACTGAAAAGGGGAATATTAACCACTAATTCCAGCTAGTCAAGAATTGCACTTTCACTAGTTGCTAATGAAAATTACTCTGTAGTAAGTTTGTCTTCATCTTTTGTTGTGACACAGTCCTTTAATTAATACATTTTTACATCCAGAGTAATGAGTTTTCTCTATCATATCTGTCTGATAATACATCTTCTAAGAAAAATTAGATTAATCATTATTTTAAAACATTGGCTTCATGGCGGGGTTTTTTTTCATTGAATTTATGATATCTGCATAGATAAAGCAAAAAAAAAACCAGTTTCCATCGCCCTCAGAGAATGGGATTAAATTTACTCTAACGAAAATGGATGGAGCATCAGAAGTGCTCACTCCAAATACGCTCACAGTGACTAATACCATGAATATGAAAAGCTATCTTAACTGATTCTAAGTTGCAGATAGATCTTGGCAGAAAGGAAGCCAGAGGAAATGAATGTAATCGCTGCAAAAATATGTAAAAATGACAGAGAGAGGAGAGTCTAGACAATGTGAGATGATTGCCCTGCTCTCCAGCTTGGAATGCAAAGCTTGTCTTATGATTGTTCTGAGGTTGAAGCTGCCAAACACATGTCGCTCTTTGAACCCATATGGGCAAGTCATTGGCCATATGTTTCAGTCCATGGCACAAGCACCCAGAGATGTACCACAGCTAATGCTGCAAACAGCACAAAAGCAAGAAATGCCACCCATGTCTCTCTGATATATAAACAAGAGGGTGGAGTGATCCTAGGTTGTTTGCGAAAAGAGTATCAGCCCTCTAAGTGGTATCTTCTCCTTCTCCATGTGAGCATTCCCTGATTCCCAGACCCTGGTGCCAAAGAAAGGGATCTGGAGCTTTGGGTTGATGGCAACTTGAATAAGAGTGTGTCCAAGCAGCCAAAAGGGCCAACTTTCTCCTTACTTGCATGAATAAAAGACCCAGGGACAATTGTCCCTCTCTCGTCCCATCTGTTCTGAAGCATGGGAAGAAATAATAAAATCATAGAATTTAGGGGTTGGAATGGACCTCACAGATCATCTAGTCCCAACCCCACTCTACCATGGACCTCCCACCAGAGCAGGTTGCTCAAGGCTTCATCCAGCCTGGCCTTGAACACCACCAGGGTTGGGGCAGCCACCATGTCCCTGGGCAACCTGTGCCAGTGTCTCACCATCCTTAGAGTAAAAAATTTTTTTCTTACATCCAGCCTAGACTTTCCTTCCTTCCTTCAGTTTGAACCCATTACCCTTTGTCCTATCATTGCAGTTCCTAACACAGAGTCCCTCTCTGGCTCCTTGTAGGCCCTTCAGGTATTGAAAAGTTGCTCTGAGGTCTCCACACAGTCTTCTCTTCTCCAGGCTGAACAGCCCCAACTCCCTCAGCCTGTCTTCACAGGGGAGATGTTCCAGTCCTCTTATCAACTTTGTGGCCTCCTCTGGACTTGCTCCAACAGTTCCATGTCCTTCTTATGTTGAGGACACCAGAACTGTGTGCAGTTCCAGGTGGGTCCCACGAGAGCAGAGAGGGAGAATCACCTCTTTTGACCTGCTAGCTACACTCCTTTGGATGCAGGCAGGATCAGGATTTGGGCACCAGGACTCAAAGGAAACCATGTGTACTCCACTTAGCTTGATACCTTTCCTCTCCTACTCCTCTGGCTCCCTACACATGCAGAGGTTATGTGCAGTATGATCAAACCTGTGCTTTTGTGCAACCTTACTCCCAGTTCCCATCATTATTCTAAATATCAACATTCCATGCACTCAGTCTTGAACTAATCAGGCAATGCCATCTTTCTGTATGGAAAACATGATCTCTTCAAGATTCTAGCTGGTAATTCTTGGTCTTGTCCTAAACCTTTCTTTTCCCTCTGTGTACCCAGAAAACACTACTCTCCTTTTCCATTTCTCGGTGATTCCTCTCTCTTCATTCACACATGACAAAGATGTCACTCTATCATAAAACCAACATCTCCTCTAAATCTGAAAAGAAGCTGTCAGCTGATGGTGGCTAATTCAGATGCACAAAACTTCTAAATATATTGAAAAAAACCTTTATTATTGAGTGGACCATCTAAGCAGCTTGTACAATCTCATGTACTTACCAGTGTTATGTTTTTGCTGATACACCATTCACCTGAACAGCTGCCAGACCTCAGGACATCCTGGTTTAAACCAGGCTGTGGACACTTGCACACAGGATCTCTCTGGTCTTTTGAGTTTGATTGTATTGATGCTGGTCAAAACTATTTGCAGAATCAACAGTGTTTGCCTATAGTCAAACATTCAATAATTTACTCCTGCTTAAATCTTCAATGTACCTTCAAGAAAAAATTTCAACCTGATTGCAATACTAAGATTTTTTTCTCTGCTACATCAACTAAAAAGAGTAGTATCACAGGCATAACCAGATAATCCTGCTGCTGGTATTAAATCAAGTGCATTAATAAAGCACAGAAATAATATTATTCTTAGAATCTCAGAAGAATAATATTAGAAGAAGAATTAATAGTGCCTCCAGCTAATTCTGTAGTGCCTGCAGAAGCTGGGCATGCCCTGTGCACAGCCTGCAGCAGCCCCAGTCAAAGGAGCATGCTGTCTGGGCTTATCCTCACAACTCTATCCCAAAGGCTCTGGAAATGTTTTCTCAGATAATAACTGCACTTGAGAAGGAGCATCGCAGGGAATTAACCTGCAGCCTTGCTTGTGGGTCTTTGTTGGCTTTTGCCTTTTGCTTTGTGTTCTGATACAACAAAAGCCTTTGCATTTTTAGAACACAGAACTGCATATGCAAGGAAATCTGTGTCTGAAATAGGCAATTTGTACCCATTGTCCCTTGTCTTCTCTCTTCTTGTGAAGAGAGATTTTCTATCCTCTTTGTGGTCCCCTCTTAAGTACCATAATACTGTGATGAGGTCCTCCTGAGCATTCTCTTCTCCAGGGAGGAGACTTTTCTTTAGTCTTTCCTCATAAGGCAGGCGTAGATGGTGGTTTGATCATCTCCTGAACCCTCCTCTGGATCATCTCAAGCCCATCTGCATCTGAGGTCAGTAGACATTTGTTAGTGTTCCATACCACAACCACTACCCAAGCTATCTAGTCTACATGAATTAGTTCTACAGAGCTGGTATATTCATGAGTAGAAGCCACAGCTGCTGTTAGAAGGAGTTGGTTCAAGAGATGAGATCTGGAGAAAAAAAAGCACTGTGATTCTCAGTATATTCCCCACCTGTGAGCTCCAGGTGTTAAATCTGCATTGTCAGTAATAACTTCAACAAGGCATCAACCTTATCTTCAGTGAAATCCCCCTTATCTTCAGCAGGGGAGAGGGAGGTTCAATGTTATTTTCCAGCAGTAATAATGTATTTTGCCTTTCATTTCAAGAAAGGTTCCTGGCCCAGTTAGGAGAATTTGAAAGAAACAAAATATAAAGGTAGTGGCAAAAGCTGCTACTACGCTAGTCCCAGTAGGCCATTCTTTGGCTGTGAATTATTAAGCCAACACAAAAGAATATTTTCAGGAATATCATTATGCTACTGCATAGAGAAAAATGTTTCTGATTAGCATGTACTCGATACGCTTGGAAAATTAGTTCTCCTTCAGAGAATTCCAGCAACAAGTGAAACATCTGTTGTTTCTTCCAAGTTATAACAATTATTTCACAATTACTCTTTTGCATACTGTGAATTCCTCATTTTTTATTTTCATACAGAAAGCCAGGATTTGTGGGGCAATTGAAATGCACAATGTACACATGAGTGTGGGAAAGAAGAATAGGAAATAACAGCAGGCCCTGACTGCAGCGTCATGTCACCTCAAGGCCAAAATTGTTGGCTACCTACATTATTTGTATCCATTGAAATTAATTCCACACTAGACACAATGGGAATTAATCCCATTTCTATCATTTCAATGGGCTCCTATTTGTTCCAAGGTTGATGCCAGTGATGCCTATTGTTTGTAGCTACACAATATGCTTTCTGCAGCCAAAGTGCCAATTTCCACTGCCTTACCCCAGCACATTGCTTGTGCAGCTGCAGCTCGGGGTGTAAACACCCCTGAAATAAACTGTGTTGAAAGAAAACCACAAATGGGTTGGAGTAGCAAACAGCATGGAAGCAAAAATCGTGCAGAGGCACCCAGAAGAGGCAGGAATTGTTTAAACCATCTTCACCAGCAGTGAAAACAAGTCACAACACAGGATTGCAAGAGCTGCAAAGTCACATCCTACCAGAGCACAAGTGGAAAGACCAACCAGAAACCTTGTCCCACGGTGACATTCATAAGACTAGGGGTAGGCTCACCTCATTATATTCAGTGCAGGTTATCTGCTATCACGAGCTAACAAAGGAGAGGTGAGAAATGCAGGTTAAATACAGTACTTAGCTCTTCCTGCTCTGTTTGCCTGCACAGTAAGCACAAGTGCTACAGAAACAGAGCTCCAGCATCAGCCTCCGGGGGTCATTGTAAAGCTATTTCTGTCATCCACATAGGCTGGAGGAATAAACAACATACCAAATGCACTTAGAAGCAGTCTAACTTCATAGCACAAGAACCAGAACACCTTGCTGAAGGACAAGGGTAAAATGTCAGTGGTTCCCCCTCTGCAAGCTGGAGATATTTTGTGCTATTTTTATCTGCCCTGCAAACACTTTTAGGCCAGCCAGCAAAGGCCTTCAAGGAGTATCTTTGACTCAGCTGCAAATCTACAGTCCAAAGATAACACAGAAGGCATATGGAAAGCCTTGTCTGTGCCATCCCTACTCCCTCTGAGCACAGGGTACCCTTGATTGCAGCTGCCAGGAGGACACATCACAGTGTCTGCTCTGCACAGAGATCTTTGCCAAGCAGGGAGGACACTCTGCTCCTGGATGGGTTTTAGAGCTTATTGGCATCACACCTTTACATCTGGCAGCAGCATTGCCATAAGGGATTCCCAGTGTAACAGGCAAAGGATGAAAGCAAAATTACCCCTAAAACTCCTTGCAAAACCAGGAGCATTTCCCCATGTGTGGGGCCAAGTTTGGAGCTAATCTTACCCAATCCTCAAGTTATTCATTTTAGTAATAAAGACACAGATCACAGAGTCAGCAATGTTGGAAAGGACCACAATGGGTCATCTGGTCCAACCTACTTGCTCAAGCAGGGCCACCCTAGAGCACATGGCTCAGGATTGTGCCCAGATGGTTCCAGAATACCTCCAGTGAGCAAGAATCCACAACCTCCCTGGACAATCTCCTCCCAGGCACAGTAAAGTTCTTCCTCATTTTCAGGTGGAACTTGTGCATCAGTTTCTGCCCATTGCCTCTTCTCCTTACTAAATAAATTAAATTCATTCATTAATTAGTCTTCAGGTACACCTGCATGTTACTCTGGCATCAGCTGTGCCTGTTTTGGGTGCTGCTGCTGTGCCTGCTCACAGGGAGAGACCTGAGTGCTGGTGCAAGACTCTGAAATTCACATTTAAGAAATCTTTTCTAAGACAAAACTAATAAAATAAAATCTAAATTAAAAAATCTTCCTTTCCAGTGGCAGCTGAACTAATTACACAGCTGCAAATGCTGAAACTGTGGAACAAAAAACCCTCACAATATAACACAAAATAACACAAATATTGTGGAACAAAACAGCAAAGTCAGATTATCTGCCCTTAATTTAAGTGGCTAAAAGTTTTGAATGATTCTAAATTATCCACACTCTTTTCCTTTTACACTCAAGAAAGAAATACCCCAGAGGATCACTAAAATCAAAGATCAACTGAACAAATCCCCCTCTAAAGGTAAGTGTGAGCTTCTAGTTACTGCTGAGGAACCCCTGGGACAATTTGGTCTCTAACTTCTAGACAGCTCAGGCTGGTTGGTTTTGATCCCAGTCAGCACTACTGGAGAGATGGTTTAATGAAATATTGGAGCACTCCTTGATACACCAAGCAAGTATTTCACCAAAACTCACCGTTATGGTGCCAACTTCCATTTAACTGCATTTTCCAATTAGTCAAGCAATTCACTTCTCATCCATTCACATGCATGAGACAGAGCAACAGCAAGAGATTTCATTTGATTCCTAACCACATGTCTAGAGACTCAGACTTAGATTTTGACATGGGCAGGAGGCAGAGACCTAATCCACACCAAATTTCATTATCAATAAGACCATGCTCAAGGAGCAGGAGCTTGTTTGTAAGGGCTAGAAATGAAAAGCTGGTGGCTATTTAAGACTGTAGGCATGCCTAAACATAAAGTGTTAGCATTTTGAAACAAAAAGACTGAAGTAACAAATGAAATTAGTGGGCTATTTTTGGGAGCTTGTCCCTAAAGTGCATGCGCTTTCTTTTGCTTGAATCAATTAATCAATTAAGAAAGGCATGGAACTGCTGGAGCAAGTCCAGAGGAGGCCATGAAGTTGATAAGAGAACTAAGCATCTCCCCTGTGAGGACAGGCTGAGGGAGTTGGAGAAGCTGAAGTTGTGCAGAGGCCTCATAGAAACCTTCTAGTGTTGGAAGGGGCTCCAGGGAAGCTGCAGAGGGACTCTGTGTTAGGAGCTGCAGTGAGAGGACAAGGGGCAATGAGCACAAATTGAAAGAGGGGAAATTTAGGTTAGATATTAGGAAAAGGTTTTTTCCTGTGAGGGTGGTGAGACACTGTCCCAGGTTGCCCAGGGAGGCTGTGGCTGCCCCAACCCTGGCAGTGTTCACAGCCAGGTTGGATGAGCCTTGAGCAACCTGCTCTGGTGGGAGGTGTCCCTGCCCAGGGCAGGGGGTTGGGACTAGATGATCTGTAAGGTCCATTCCATCCCCTAAAATTCTATGATTCTATGATAATCCAACACAGGGGGGAAGGAAAACAAAGTAAAACAGATAAATCTTTCTGCAGCATGACCTTATTTCTTATTCCAGATCATAAACTTATTCAAACTTCTACTGAAAAAATTGAATCTGATCTGCCATCAATGCTGCTTATTTTATCAGAGCTGATTGTGTCCACACTGAATGTTGTGGCTTCATCTCTCAAGAACTAGAAAGGAAAAGAAAATCTCTCTTGATTTCTCCTTGCAGAGAATCCTGCTACTGATAGCAGGAGACATGGCATTGTTTCCAGCCCAGAGAACTCACTTTTTATCATGACACCTAATCTGTAGCAACTTCAGATTTCTGAAATTTTGTTTAAAGATAGCAAGTGTCAGCTCAAGGGTCAAATTATTAAAGAGTGGCAACATCTGAGAGTTCTGGCACACTGAAGTGTCACCTAGAGATGGATGTTTAGAAGAATGACTCCCAGAAGTTAATTTCTCAATGTATGCAGTGTCATGCATGACCACCAAAAGAAATTTTAAATTGTACATAGCCTACATTTGGAATTAACTTAGAAAGTGAACAAAAGGACAGTGTAACCTATTGCCCTGTAATTGGTGGTCACAGGGATACCACTAGCAGAACATGTTAAAAGTCACAGAATCACAGAATAATCAGAGTTGGAAGGGATCCTTGAGGACCATCCAGTCCAGCTCCTGGCCCTGCACAGGACATCCCTGACAATCACACCCTGTGCCTGAGAGCACTGGCCAAACTCCTCTGGAGCTCTGTCAGGCTTGGGGCTGTGACACTGCCCTGGGAGCTGTTCAGTGCCCAAAACCTCTGGGGGAAGAACCATTTGCTAATCTCCAGCCTAACCCTCCCCTGACACAACTTCAGACCATTCCCTCAGGTCCAGACTAGGTTCAAAGACTACATTGTCAAAAAGCCAAAATGAAGCCAATTAAAATGGGTGTTTCAAACTGCTAATAGAACAGTTTTCTGTTAGAAAAATACTTCATTAATCAGTAAACAAATAGAGAAGAACTCATAAGTTATCCCACATTATTTCTGTCCAAATATTCCATAACATGTTATTGGAACTTTCAACTTGGATCTCAATGAGTACTTCAGTTCATTTCTACCTTGTTTTTACAGGGAAATTTCTCTTGTGACATAACAATACAGTCAGAAAGGTGATTGAAATTGACCCCCTAAATCCTAGTGAAATAGGACTGAATTTTGTTTTAATGCCTTGCAAATCGAAAAAGTTATTTGGAAGCTAATCCAGTAGTCTTCATGAAGTTTAACTCCTTTGCATAACTAAAAGTGTCTGAAGGTTTGTGTTCTAGCAACCAACTGCAATTCTGACAACTATCCATTGCACTCTGTGCAGGATTTCCCTCCCAAACATGCTTTAAGGATGGATTTCAGTCACACCAGGCAGCCCAGAAACACACTGCATGTTACTAAAAGATATAGCTCACCACATTGTTTTTTTTTCTTTTTTTCCATCAACCATAGAAAGCTTTATTCCAAGCCTGATCACACTTTCAGTTACAAAACACGTGGCAAAAAATAACAGTAAACACGCAAGATCTGCCATATTTCTACTTGCCTCTATTCTTACACTGGACTTTCCACACTGAGGGATGGAGAATAAACCTCTCTCACTTTTAACATAATGAATATACCTAAGGGTAGCAAATAAAGGGTTGGTTTACTCTTTTTAATTCCATTTCACAAATCTTTTCCTGCCCCCAAGCCACCACTTGTTAGTGCAACAATCCAGCACAGTGCTAGTTGCTGAGGTATACATGGTTAAACTAATTTCACCTTCAACCCAAGCTGCAGTGTTTTCTCTCCCTCCTTTTATTTTGAAAGTAATGAAAGCCACATATTCACTATTTTACATCTCTCAAAATAATTCCACTCTAGAGTAACGAATGGTTTTGTAATCACAACAGGCTGTAAAAAGCCTCATCTTTTATCACCCATAGAACTCCTGCTGTAGATTTTTTTTTTCTTAAAATATATTTTGTGCAAAATTAAGTTCTGTGTAGGTCTGTACCATAATTTGGAAAAAACTGTGTATAAAACGTACTTAAAAACAATCCCAACGTCAAACAACAGAGAAAGGAGAAACAGATCAGATGCAGCTGAAGTTTTCACATGAGAAACTAAATATCATATGTTCTTAAAGCTCCAGTAATACATTCTTCCAAAAAACCAGAATGCACTTTGGTCATTATTAAACATTAGTACAGAGGCAAATAAAATACAAAATGCTTGTTTGTGTTGCTTTATATATAAAAATATTTCTATACCACATAAGTTTAAGACTCATTACTTCCAACCTTTCAAGACTCTGAAGATTAGCAAACACAGTGCAATGTCCAGACTCTTCCCACCAACTTACTAGTCATTTTTCAAGTATGAAGCCACTGTTTTAGAGACAAATGTAAGAATACTTGTGCCTGGTGATATTGATCCTCCCAAAGTACTTTGTAGAAGGAAAATTTGTTCCAAGTAACTCAATTCTACAGGGATGAACACGTAATTTTGTCACGCTGAAGAACCACAAGCCAAAGGCTGGTCCACTGTCTGCCTTCAATCTATCCCAGGCAGGGAGAGAAGGCACAGGGAGAGCTGTGACACTCAAATGCTGCAAATTCCCAGTGGAAAGCACTAGGGAATGACACCTGCTGGGAGGAATGGGAGGAAAAGTTACCTGAAGACAAAAACCTGCCCAATACCAGTCTTCATGAGCTCTGCTGCTCACCAGAGGAACTTGTTCTCTGTGCTTAACTGCTCTTAAACTTCAATGTGGTATGAATGGCATATACTATAGTGTACAAGAGTAGAGCACCTACCTATCTTATGCTCAGTCATTCATATCATTCCTTTCACCAACAGCTTGCTTGTTTAAATATTCAGCTTCAAACATAGAACACAAACTGCTCCATAGTTCACCATAATATATTCCAATTAATATACATTTATATGTATAAAGTTTCTCATCAAAAGTAACAATAAAAAGTGCACAGAGCTGTGCAGAACAGCCCAGTATTCCAAATAAATACAATATTTAATTCTTATCAAAATATCATACAGCATGGTAACCATTTACAATTATTGCTCTAACAAAAGTGTTACCCAAGAACACTTGTTGACTTGTTATATAACACCTTTTCAATATCTCAGGATATTTAAACCGCAGGCTATATGAGTTTAGATCCTGGAATTGCTCCAAATATTTGAAACTCCCACCTGCTTCTCATAGGAATATAAAATATTTCTGTTACCTGTCATCCTGTATTGTCAGTTCTTTATCCTTTTCTCTATGTCTCACTTTGCCATTGCAACCAAACATCTACTGATGTTACGTTGTCCTCATAAATGCTTGGCGCAAATGAAATATTCTAAGCAATTTTACCACACTATCAAAAAAACCAAATGACTTCCATATAGTGTTACTGTAACTAAAAATGTTCAGCATTGGCTTCAGCTGTAACAACAGATAAGAGGAATTTAGTGTAATCAGTTTTCAGGATTTTGACTTCTCAGACACACAGTTTTTTGACCCTTTGCAAAACGAAACAAATAAGTTTGAAAATAAAATATAAATGTCAACTAAAATGAACCTATACCAGAGAGAAGATGAAATAAATACAAAGATTGCACAAGACAGTCAGATGTAAACACTTCAGTTTTCCAAATGACATCCTTGAAGAGGTCTGAAATACAGATTCAGTGGCTGCTTTGAGGCAGTTTTGTCCATCAATGAGCTTTTCTGTAACACTGGGTTATTTCATCTTCTTTCTACACTGTCAAGATTTGATCTTCCAGAGCTGGAAAATAAGAGCAATATATCAAGATTATTTCTCATCTCAGTTTTCTGTTCATCAGAACTGCATTAACACCACTGTGGTTTTTTTACTTATTGCATTTGCTGCATATTCTATGATACATGAAACATATTTTACATTCATTTACTTCTAATAGGGAAAAAATAGGTAGAGGTAAGCAAACTCAATGGCCAACCAATGGCACTGTGACAGCTGTGAGCTTGTGGAAACTAACATAACAGCAGCTCAGTGTGAGCCAACAGTGTGCACAGGTGGCCAAGAAGGCCAAAGGCATCTTGGCCTGGAGCAAGAAGAGTGTGGCAGCAGGACTAGGGCAGTGATCATCCCCCTGGACTGGGCACTGGGGAGGTCACACCTCAGTGCTGTGCTCAGCTTTGGGCCCCTCACTGTAAAAAGAATGTTGAGTTGCTGGAGTGAGTCCAGACAAGGGCAACAAGGGCAACAAGGGCAGCAAAGGTCTGGAACACATGTCCTGTGAGGAAGGGCTGAGGGAGTTGGGTTTGTTTAGCCTTGAGAAGAGGCTCAGGGGTGACCTCATGGCTCTCTACAACTACCTGACAGGGGTTGGAGAGAGGTGGGGGATGTGTGTCCTGCCATGGCTGCAGGGAGAGGACTAGAGGGAATAGCCTTGAGCTGAGACAGGGGAGAGTCAGATTAAATGTTAGGAGAAATGTTTTCCCTGTTAGGGTGTTCAGGCACTGGAATAGGTTGCCCAGGGAGGTGGTGGAGTCACCATCCCTGGAAGTGTTTAAGAGGCATCTGGATCTGACACTGGAGGATATGGTTTAGGGTTTAGGGGTTCGAGCAGCGACAGGTAAATGGTTGGACTCAATGATCTTAGAGACCTCCTCCAACCTTGATGATCCTATGACAACCCAAATCTTGAAATATTTACCAGAGTCTGTAGCTCAGAGGGGACCAGAGAGAAGGACCTAGCAAGACCTTCAGCCATGACAAAGTAACACTGTGTAGGATTGGTCACAGTAATACTGTATCTACTACAATGCTTTACTGAAGGTGCAAGACAAGGATAGTTTGCATTTTTCTGTATCCCTTCAAGAACTACCTAGTCAACAGTGAGGAATTCAAGGGAGACATCAAATCTGGGATATGAAGAAAATTCAAAGAAGGTCTTGTATTTAGGTATACAAATGTCTCCGGATTTATGTCTAGGAATTCTTGTAATTAAATGTCTTAAATGAAGTTAGAAAGCCCCATTAAAAAGAACAAAAATACTAAAAGGGCTTCTCTGCCAAATACATTGCTAGTCTTCTGACATAGCTTTAATATAATAACCATTTGCAAGCAATAAATCTCCAATTAACACAGTTAAGAAATCCCTAAGCTACAATGTACAATTCATCACGATGTTCTGAACCCCATAGTGGAAACCAGGATGGTTCTTAGGTAGTTACCTTTAGGTTAAATCCAAGCAAGTCACTGATGACACCAGAAACAGCTGACAGGATGACAACCTGGGTGATGTTGTAAAGCAGTGGATTCATTGTAAGCCCATATAACCTAAAGGGACTGTCCAGTTCCTAATAATACAAAACAATCACATCATTAAAGCTTACACAAAGGGGTTTTGGTCACATATGGATTGAGCATTATTAGAGTTAAGGAACTCTTCAAGTCCCAGTGGAATAAAACCTTCTCCTGCTATTCTGCATATAAAAAACAATGGACAAGAAAATCCAACTCATTATCAGACAGTTGACTGGTGGTGTCTTACAACCCTTCAAATTCCCTTCCTTTTCCATTCATTTTGAGACTAATTACTAATCGACACACCCAGAAAAGGATGATGAAGAAAACAATACTCATAATTATTTGACTGCCAATATTTTTCTTTGTTTTTTATTGGAAGGAACAAAAAAACTAGCAAAAAGTAATCTGCAACAAAACTTGAACAAAGAGGCTATTTCAGCAATTTTCAATGATTGGTGTGTGAATATAATCACCCAAACTTTTCTGGCCTAGAAATATGTCAAATAAAGGAAGAAAAAGAGTTTTAAAATATAAGTGTGGGTTATATAAAGTATAATAACTATCACTACTTTGGCCATTCATATCTTCTAGCTTTAAATTCATCTTCACTCCTCTCCTGCATTACATCCTGGGCTTTGAACAAGGCCTTATAAAACCTTTTATAATACAGAAGAATTTCAGAGCTCTGACTCTTCTTTCAAAAGAGGTGAAATAAGAATGAACAACCTTTTCATTTAGATGTAATGCAGCACAAAACTCTGCTGCAAACATAAAAGGCACAAAAGAGAAGGACAGCAGAGAAATTCTTTAAGGAAAAGGTTTCTAGATTTTGGATTCATCTTAGCAATTTTGTGAATAAGAAAACAGTAAGAATATTCAACATAATCCAGTCTTCAATAAAAGCTTAAAGATCAAAACCATCCAAAAGCAAACTGAAAAAACCTGAGTGCATTTAGCTACTGGGCATAAAATACCTAATTGTGCTGATCACTGACTACCAAGAATTTGTTTAAGGCTCATAGTAGGTGGCTTGGAAATCTCACTTCTGGGCATGTTATCAGAGTAACTAAGTGATGGCCTGGGTCAGGGATTTGTGCCACAAAAGCCAAGTCCCCTGTTGAAAAGGCCATGTCAGCTGACACACTCCTAGAAAGAGTAAAACATGAACACACTGTTTGAAAACACTGAGAAGAACATGAAAAAGGCAGAAGCAAATCAGAACAAGAACTGATCAACAATCACCAGTTGCAGCTACTTCTCACCCTACCTACATTCTCACCACAGACAAACATTTCAGCTCATGAGATGATACCCTGAACCTTTTGTGCTTTGTGTAAGTCTACTTGTCCAGTCTGTCCTAGAATCCAGATAACTTTTGTGCATCCACATTGTCCTCTGACCAACAAGTCTGCTACCTAATGCACAGAGGTTTTGTTTGCTCCAAAACCAGGTATTAAAAGCTTTGAGGTCCCTTAATCTTATACCAGGAGATACAGTGAGTATCTGACTTAGCCAGGCTCTCCTTATTGCCATAGCAGAACTCTCAGGTTGCTGCTTTGTCAGCTTTGAGTCCTTGCTGACTCTTCCAGTCCTCTCACAGAAAGTACTGTATATTTGTTATCTTTTTGAGGGGACCATCACACACCTTGTTAAAGGTGTGCTGGTAGGGAGAATGACTCACCTAGCTAGAAGAAACACTCCATCACCTCAGCTATTCGCTGGCTAGATAAACCAAATTCAAGCTGCATTTTCAGAACTGCTCCTGGGTGCACAGGAATCAACTGGCTAAGGGACAAGAAGTCAATGTGTGGTAGAATGAGGCCACAAGGTCTTAAAGAACCACTATATCAACACTCAGACAACAAAAAGCATCATTTATTTCCCAAAGGTTCACCATCCTGCCCACTCTGAAGTACCTTCTCTCACACTGCTCATATACCATCAAAGGATAAAACTTACTGGAATACTAACTTGCAATCCACAATGATAACAACGTAACAGGCTGCAGAGTATGAACAAGCAGCATCACTGGGAGAGAGACAGAGCAGATTTAACCCAAAGCACAGTTTACTGCCTGCAGAAGTAATACAAATGACTAACCAATCCACTCTGCACCTTTGTTACACATAACACAGGAATACTATCTTAATTCTTACCTTCAATAGCTTAGTAGCAAGCTTTAAAACATTGTTCACTAGTGTCAGTTCCTCCTTCTTATTAGGCTTTTTCTCCATTTTCAAGTACAAGTTTATCTGATTTAAAAAACAAAGTATCACCACTGAGTCAGAACTTAAAAGAATTCATTTGGAAGCATTTAACAATACAATGAAGTGATTACTCAGCAGACATATGACAGAACTGCAACTGCATTTCTGCAAGCACATTTTTTTAAATTATTTTTTAATATTTAAGAAGAAATTCTGGCTCAGCACCATACGGAAATACAATGCTTTATGATCTAACAAAATGCATCTGACACTATTCATAGTATCATAAAATTTAGGGGTTGGAATGGACCTTACAGATCATCTAGTCCCAACCCCTGCCCTGGGCAGGGAAACCTCCTCACTACATCAGGTTGCTCAAGGCTCATCCAGCCTGGCCTTGAACACCACCAGGGTTGGGGCAGCCACAGCCTCCCTGGGCAACCTGTGCCAGTGTCTCACCATCCTTAGAGTAAAAAACATTTTTCTCACATCCAACCTAAACTTCCCCTCCTTCAGTTTGAACCCACTGCCCCTTGTCCTATCCCTGCAGTTCCTAACACAGAGTCCCTCTCTGGCTCCTTGTAGCCCCTTCAGATACTGAAAAGTTGCTCTGAGGTCTCCACACAGTCTTCTCTTCCTCAGGCTGAACAGCCCCAACTCCCTCAGCCTGTCTTCAGAGGGCATTTTTATTATAGCAACAGCTTGAAAGTTTAGTCTAGTCTACAAATTAAGCAAGAAAAACCACCATATATGTAAGGTTTGCATAATTTTCCTTCTCCATCAATTGCCTGGGGTTTGTCAATTCATTCCCAGAAGGGTTTCTTTCACTAGTAGGCAGGACCTTACAAGGCTTAACATCCACAAAAGGTATTGAATAGACTGAAATACTAAAACACAATTCTGCTAAAGTGTAATTTCTCTTAAAGGATTTCAGTCTAATTTAGTACTTCATGGGCACCTCCACTGCAGAAAATCAATCTTTCCAGTGCCTTGAGAAATGATTAAACTCTTCAATGCTGTAGAAGAACAGTATATTGAGCACTGCAATACTTCTGTGATGCAGACTCTTTTAGGTCATTGTCTCTGAGAAACTTCAGTTAAGAGTACAAATTAGCTCTCTTTTGGCCTCCTAGCAATTCTCAGACATCAACTTTCATTCCTGAACGACCTATCTTTGATACCCTAGACCAGACAAAGGCTAGCTTTGCTTTTCTCTTGCATAACAAATGCAAATCAAAGGGGAAAAGATCTTGAAAAGCCATGAACTTTTTATTTTAGGATGATAACCAGTGCACAATTTAGCAACATGCTGAAATAGTCCTTCAGATGACAATTCCCAAGCTACAGAAGCAAACTTGCAGAAGAGAATTATGCTATATGGTAATATGATATATTTAACCACCTTATTGTAAGGTGGTTATTGAAATAAGGGCCACAGACATCTAGACAAAGTAACTGAATATTATCAGGACTCCTTAAAAAGGCCACTGTAAGTTTCTTATACAAGTTCAAAATCAAAACCTATGCCTAATATATTCCACGGCATATCAAGCTCCTGAACTATCAGCTTCATTTTAAAGTAAAATTGTGCTTTCAGAGGCAAAGATATTCCAATCTTTAAATATAAAACTACTGATTTCAACAACTCAAGCATTTATAAACAGGAATAAACTAAGAATAAAGGCTCTAATTAGCAACTCTGAAAAAAATGGCAGGTTAATAAACCCTAGGAAGGTTCAAGTCTCTTTTAAGTTACTATGATTTCATTATTTATGAAAAAAAATCAACATTCAATAACAAACTGTGAATCAGGAGGGGAGTTTGGATGTGTACATGCACAGCCATCTACCACACCTTTTCTGAGACTCAGCACTGGCAAGATGACAACTTTGATCAGACCATAGGTTGTCTTTTACTCAACAAAGAACACTGAGGGGCTTAATTTACAAGACCAATTAAAAAGACTTTCAGAAGGACTTACAAAATTACAGGCAAACAGCATACAGTAAAAAAAATCCCTTTAGGTAAAACAACTGAGCTCTTTAGTTGTCACCATGACTCCTAGTTATGAAATTCATAGGTTGAGTATAAAGCACAGAGAAGTGCCAGGAACTTTGCTGGCAGAAAGTAGAATTTGCAATTTCATCTTATCCATGAACCATTTAAATTGAATCTGGGCATTGTTTTTGCTGTACTTTTCTGTTTGTTTGGTTTACAGCTTTGTTCTCTTCTCAGTAAGCCTAATAACTCTAGTGTGTGGTTTTCAAGGACATCAGATCAGATGTGCTCTTTAAGATCAAGTGTCAGTCAATTGTTTGGGGTTCATCTCTCCTGAAAAGCCAAACTTCATGAGCCCTTCTCAAGAATACTGTAAATATGCTGCAGTATCCACCTAGCAAGTGCAATCAGTCCAAACTGAGTTCTACCTAGGGTGAAGTGTATTTCATTTTCTGAGAAACAATTCTGAATTCCATTTTGGTTTTCATCTCATAAAGCTCTCTGACATTTCTGAAGAACAAGACTTAGAACAGGATAAGCCAGATTTAATCCAAAGATAAGTGTCTGATGACACAGCACTTCCTGAATTTTTATTTTTACTTTATTTTTTAAATTCTGGGGACATACAGAAAGTAGTTCTTTCAATGTCTGTGCTGGATAAAAAAGTTCAAACACCAACTTCCATGAAAAGCATCATACAGAAACCTATGAAAGCAAAATAAAGGTTTGACAATCTCTCCCATTGCTCTCTGCATGTTTTCCAAGCCTTATTCCAAACACTTCCCTGCATTTTCATTCCAGAAACAGTGGACAAACTTCACTGGGACATTAGGCTATTTGAGGATCAACAGAACAATGCGAAGCTCTCCAGGCTGAGGATCTCTGAGAGGTTTTAGACTGGCACAAACCACCATATGCAGGGCAAGGCAGACAGGCAGTCTGGATTCTCCATGTCCAGCCTCATCATCTTAGCAAAGACAAAATGAATTGAGCAAAATATGTACATGATCAATTACACCACCTGTCATAGGCTTCACATCCTAGCTTTGGGACACACAGTTTGGAAGATTTTTATTCTCCAACTTCAACACATTTTCTGTAGGAAACCTGTGAAGGTTTCTTGAACTGCCTATTTGTCTTGCCCTGAATGCTATGTGTTGGACCAGGGTGAAACTTCTCCAAGAAGAAAGAGATTTCTTCTCATCCAATGTTAACTGAACATGCTTAGCTGGGAAAACTATTAGCAGTGCCAGGCAGAGCAGAGAGGGAAGTTTGCAGTACAAACACCAACCAGAAAATTCCTGAGAAGACACATACATAGACCCAAAGCCAAGCTTGAAAGATGACTGAAATAAAAAGTTTCCAAGGGATCTAGAGAAGACTATGTAATCCATGCAATTTAGCAAAGCCATTGGACTGGAAACAGTGACTCAGTAGAAAGTTTGTTTCCAAATCTTTTAGTTTCCCATCTAACACTTGGAGATCTCAGGTTTCTTTTTCCTATTTAAAAACTTTCTATGTTTGTGCTGTTAGATCTTAAATTACACCAAATGACTCACACTGATACCTCTAAGCCCACTCAGACAGAAATTAGGATACAGCCATCTCAATGTTCCATACACCTCTTAAACAAAGCCCCACACTTATCTCAGAAACTGAACTTCAGGTGGTTAAATGTTGTTTCACTTCATCATACTAAACGCCCTAAATCCAAACTATTTGAATACACCTACAATGCCTGAGACCTCCCAGATGAATGACTTGTTCAGATATAAAAATAGAGGTCTCTACAAATTCTCACCTGCTCAGTAAGTAATATTGAGGTATTGCTGTACTTTTTACTGGTTTCAGATCCAAGAGTAACAAATCTTAAGAGAAAAAGAGTTAGAGAAATGCACCAAATTACGAGTTCCCAATTATAGTGACAATCAAGGAAGATCTCGTGCATGTGAAGCAGCTGAAAACAAAAGGGAAAAAAGAATAAAAACTTAATTTGAAGTAATAATTACATTACAACATCAGGAAATAGTTACATATCTCTACAACTCCAAGAAACATTTCCCAGTAATAAATATATGGAAAGTTTTTAGCCATTTAAGATTTTTGGATCATAATTTTAATCAGCACCATATGAAAGACAAGGTTGGAGAAAAGATGTTCTGAAAGGTTCAATCAGAATTTAGACTCTTTTTTTTTAAGGTCCCTAAAGAAATAGGAAAAAAATATACTCTAAGACAACTCATGTTCAAACTTGCACAGACACTATATGGGATAATAAACAAAATATACCCTCAATTGTACTAAATTTGACATAAGAGTTGCAGATAAATTACATTTATAATAAAATAGTTAGCTACCAGAAAAACACAACAGACTTAACTAGGGAAGAAACAGAGAAGAAAATACAACCAGAAGCCATTCAGAAGCTTCCCTGTATTCTGAAATGGAAGGTCAAAGGGAAACCTTAAGCAGCAGAAATCTTCTTTAAACACCAATTTGCTTACTAAAAGATATTCCACTAGAGGGCAGGCAAATATAGCCAACAAGAGCTTGTGCCTCTCAAAAATCATCAACCGAGGTCAGTCTCAACTGACCCTGCAAAAGTGTTTCGGTGCAAGATGTTGAGGGGGGGAAGTGTTCCAAAAAACACAGTGAAAAATAAAAGGAGACAGAGATTTAAAAAATAATAATGATATCACAGAATATCCTGAGTTGGAAGGGACCCACAAGGATCATCAAACCCAACTCCTGGTTCTGCACAGGACAATGCCAAGAACCACCTTGTCCCAGCTGCAGAATCCACCACTTGCCCTGGTTAAACTCCATACAGCTGGTGACTGCTCAGCCCTCTAATTTGTCAAGATCATGCAAGGAATTGTGTCATAAATAAGTTTCTTTAGCTCCTACAGAATAACATTCTAAAAATGAACAATACAAATGGAGCTCAATCTTCGGAAAATCAGTAACAGCTACTACTATTTTTTCACTGTGGTCTTGGAACTTACTAGAAATCAACATGCAAAAGACACTCAAACTTTAAAACTATTAAAGTGATGGCTGTTTCTATACAAGTAACATTTCCTCACCTGTGCACAACAGATAAACACAACTGAGATAGTCAGTAGGAAGGCAGATGAAACTATTACATCAACTGAGCGTTGAGGACCTCGACGCTGAAAATAAAGGAGATGTACATATATGAGTGAAAACCACCTAATCAGCATTGATATTTAGCATAACTACTTGGACTCATACCTTGAACCTGTGTTTGATCATGGCTCACAATTTGGCAAGCTAAGTTCTATGCAACATACTGGATCTCAATAACATCACTACATTTGGATAGCCCTGAAGGCACGAGAGATGAACCACTTAAAGACAACTATGAGAAAAGATAATATTCACCACTTGTTCAACCAATTCCTTGATGATGTGTAGTAACTTTTATTCAGAAAACATTCCCTGACATAACAAATTTGATACTGGGCTTCAACCCCAAGTATGAAACCAGAGAATCATCAAGGTTGGAGGAGACCTCCAAGATCATCGAGTTCAACCATTCACCAGCCACTCTGCTGGAACCACTAAACCCTAAACCAGATCCTCCAGTGTCAGATCCAGACACCTCTTAAACACTTCCAGGGATGGTGACTCCACCACCTCCTTGGGCAATATTCCAGTGCCTGAACACCCTAACAGGGAAAACATTTTTCCTTATACCTAATCTGAATCTCTGCCCTGTCTCAGCTCAAGGCCATTCCCACTAGTCCTCTCCCTGCAGCCATGGCAGGACACACATCCCCCACCTCTCTCCAACCCCTGTCAGGGAGTTGCAGAGAGCCACGAGGTCACCCCTGAGCCTCTTCTCAAGGCTAAACAAACCCAACTCCCTCAGCCCTTCCTCACCAGACACATGTTCTAGACCTTTTCTGCCCTCCTTGCCCTTGGCTGGACTCACTCCAGTGCCTCAATGCCCTTTTTGCAGTGAGTGCCCAAAGCTGAGCACAGCACTGAGGTGTGACCTCCCCAGTGCCCAGTCCAGGGGGATGATCACTGCCCTAGTCCTTCTGCCACACTCTTATTGCCCCAGGTCAAGATGCCCTTGGCCTTCTTGAGATATGTTTATCTCCCAGCTCACCTGTCCACAGATGGACACATATGCAGACAGGTAATATGCAAGTGTATTTTGGGCAAATGCTCTGTCAGCTCTGCTCCACACTGAATGTCTCCATTCCTTGCACTGTGCTGGCACAGGCATTACAGAGCTGCCCAGTGAACCAAGTAAAGCAACCGATGGAAATCAAAATCACTGTTCTTGACTGATTATTTCTCAGTTGAGTCAGTTCCCTATGTGCCTGCCTTAGACTGCTGATTGCTTTTTTTGTTAGCCACATTATTACACAAATGTTCCTGGTGGCATAAGAAAAGGTGGAATATATAGATGTGGCTATGAGGAAAGAAGCGAAGACATTCTCTCCCCAACAATGCTACCACATGCAGATTTTAAAACATTAAAATTACAATCTATTATCCAAGTGCTGTTAACCTTTCCTCCCACTCAGCACCACACTACAGACTATAACAAAAATGATTCACGTCTCTCAAATGTAGTTTAAATAATAATAGAATTTTAGGGGTTGGAATGGACCTTATAGATCATCTAGTCCCAAGCCCCTGCCCTGGGCAGGGACACCTCCCACCAGAGCAGGTTGCTCAAGGTTTCATCCAACCTGGCCTTGAACACTGCCAAGGTTGGGGCATCTACTGCTTCCCTGGGCAACCTACGCCAGTGTCTCACCACCCCTACAGGAAAACCCTTTTTCCTAATATCTAGCCTGAAGTTCCCCTCTTTCAATGTGATACCTCAATTTTACAACCTCCCAAATGATACTACCATAACACAAGGGAGTGTTATAAACTAATCACCTCAACTCCTCTTAAAATGACACATCTTTCAAATTTAAGATTGTGCTTTATATCAAAAATTTTTGCTTGCTTATAGTTCCTGCTTTCCACAGTCTCCAGTCTCCACACCATAACCCTTTAACGCTTTCATACAACTTTTCCTGCTTCTAGAAACTGCTGATAGCAGATTTCAGGGATCAGATAGACAATACTTGAGCATCATTTCTAGCTTCACACACTCACAGCACAAATAGACACACAAACTCTCTTGCTTTATAAATTCCTTCTGTGCTAATGACACTAACTGATGTGGCTCCTACAGTAAGATATTGTCTGTACTATACTACAAGTGGTCACTTTTTACCCAACATATTCACGCAGAGACTTTTCTCCTAGCATGAGTAAGACAAAACTCCCATTCTGAACACACTCATACTTTACTCCAAGGTGAAAACCAGACATTTATTTTCTCACAATCTGTCTGCCTGCAGACACTGCTGGTCCAGAGTCACTAAAATGAAGCCATCTATGGGACACATGCACCAGTAGTAAATGCATATGAGGAAATACTCAGACTAGAATAGAACCTTCCATTAGCAGCACAGGAGATATTTTAACTTGAAACATAACTACACATTCTTTTTTAAACATTTAAAATGCATTAAATGTATGAAAATTTTATGGATGCCAAAATACACATTATTTTACCTTTAGATAGGACCTGAGAGAAAGCCACATTTTTATATTCTGTACTTTCTTCAAGCGGAAGTGAGGAACCTCTGATTTTCTTGCCCTTCTAGCAGATGTTAGATGACCAAAAAGTTTGGCAAAAAGTAGTCTCTGCAGAGAAGAAAAAAAATTGCTTTAACTGTTAATTGATTTTCAAGGGCACTGAAAAAAAACAGAGAAAAGGCATCACTTAATAAGTCAAAGTAATATACAATGTACCAGTGCAAATTAAAATGTTAATATATAAAGCAGAAATAAGTGCAGCATATAATTAAAAACGTTTTCAAAGTCTCCATAGTCCAATGATAAACAAAATTTAGCTACACTTTAAGTTTATTTCTTCCAATTTTAGACAACAGATCTGCTATGCTTTTAAAATTCTGAGGGGAAAAAATGAAACCTGCCAATCATTCACATTAGAGAGCACCTGCACCACAGAAGTTCCTTTCAAAAGGAATATTCAAAAGCAGCTGAGTTTTATTCTACTGCATTAAGTCACATATTTTGACTATGGTTTGAAAAGAGAACGTCTAAAATTTTTTTCTTTTGCTGACCAAGAAGTATCTATATTCTGCAGCTAGTAAGGTTGATTGATACTCTCTTAAGAGTTTAAATGGCAATAAAAAGCTATAAAAGAACAGGTTCATTACTTCAGACAGAAGCTCTCACCATCTCCAGCCACGGAACTGATCTAAGAACAAAGCAGACAGGGCTCAGGGCTCTTGGTAGGGTCTAGACTGAACAGCTCCATCCCTGGAGATGTTCAAGGCCAGGCTGGATGAGGCTTTGAGCAACCTGGTCTAGTGGAACATGCCCCAGTCCAAGGCAGGGGGGTTGGGACTAGATGATCCTTAAGGTCCCTTCCAACCCAAACCACTCTGATTCAAACTGAAGATAGTGAATGAAACACGCTGGCAAAACAAACTGGAAATATATAGAGTTATTTTACTGAAACTCCTTCTCCTTGTGGAAACCTGAGACAAACTAGGACATGACTAAGTGCTGGGTAAATGCACTGAGCCAGTTTTTCCTCAGAAATGCTTTCCAGGAAAAAAAAAACGTCTGGGCTACAGAGACTTCAGTCCATTGCATCTGAGTCATCCCCTAAACTGTAAGCCCACTGTCATCACTGCTCTATGAATCACAGTGTGCTGAAGAAAACAAGTTTAAAATATCCACAAAGTCAACAAACACAAACATTAAGCCTTGTTCTGTTTCGGATGAAGCCTCTTGGTTTGTGGTTCCTACCTGTTTATATGTCCTCTCTGCTACACAGAGCAGAAAAAAGAAAATCCACACTAGAGACACACGGACCACAAAACTGATGATAACCATTGAGAGAACCAGAATGTCTCCATTTGACCCAAATGCAGTCGTGCACAGTTCCATGGCAGAATGTGCTGCTAGTTGTTCTAAATCTTTAGCTTGGGAAAGTCGAAAGACAAAGGGCATTAAACCCAAGATTAGAGATATGACATTCCCAAAAATCTGATAACCAATTCCTGGTATGTAGCTGTTCACCTGAAACCAAGAGAAAACAAGGTGTATTTTTAATTTTTGAATGAATTTGACATTAGTTCAATAAACAAATGATTACTGTTTCTGTCTTACTACCACAAAGAACATCTATAGCCTGGTAAGCTATAAAACTTCAGCCATGCATCTTCACCTTTTACTATTAAGAAAAAGGAAGGCCTCAAAGAGCACTTAATGCAGAGGAACCAAATCAGACAAATCATTGAAAAACCAAACAACACAACATTGCAGTTAAACTCTGGTGCATATTCCTGCATTAAAAATTCATTCAACGCTGAGTTAGCAAAGTGCATCAATCTGACTCTGCTGGACCCTGCATGCTGCTCCTGTTTGGGTTTGGGGTTCAAGTTGTATGATTTTTAAAGGAATCAGAGTGTTTACAGTGCAGATGGGACTGGAGTTCTGTTGTGCTGGCTCTGGCTTTGCTAAGTTTACTTCTGCTGTGGATTGCACCCCAAAACTGTAAAATTTCTGAGTCAGGTGCAGAGATCAGAACTAGGTTGGTGAATATGTTGCTTTTTAACAAGTTGGAGATGGTAAGTATCAACTTGTCAGAACTAGTGAGAGTTTTCTTAAGCTACACTAGGATTTCATGTTCAACTCTACAAAATAACTACGTTGTCTATACTGTAAAAGAGCACAACATCAATTAAATGCTTTTCCAATTGTTCCTGGAGAGGTGTACAAGGAAAAAAGGAGGGAGAACTAGTGAGACATCCCCACTCATCCTCTTGGATGTTTGCTTCTTAAAGAGGAAAGCTTTCTTTTCCAATCTTAACTTCAGCATCCAAATACTCAGATCTGTATATTTCTAACACAACATAATTATTTGTTCATCAGAATCAAGGAGATAAATAGGAATATTCACAGCATTTATCACTTTGAAACAGTAAACCAGAAGTTGGCAATGCTAGCAAGTACCTAACAAAGCAAACACATTTTATTGTCCCTACACTTAAGATTTGGTAGGTCTTTAATCTGCTAATGACAAGTAAATCAGAGTGATGCAAGTCATAGACAATAATGTGCATAACAGATACTTTAAAACAAAACCCCAAACGACAACAAAGCAAACAAATGAAAAAACCCACAACTAACCAAACCAGAACAAAAACAACAACAAAAGTAGAAGGAAAAAAAACCCCACAACCATAAAACAAGCTTATTTTTGGCAGTGCTAAGACTTCTAACTACAATATTGGCATAAAGTAAAAGAAATACTCACTCTGTTCATTATCATACCACTGATTTCAAGCACAGACATATCTGCTTTCTTGCAGTCATTACCCTCCCATACAATTGCGCTTATTTTTTCTAGTCCTGGATTCAAAGTGTGGATCCAAGGCAAATGACTCTGGGAAAGACAAAAAATACATTCCAATAGACTTAAAACATCTGTTGTCATGTCAACATGCCTTTGTCAGCAATATACTGACACAAATATTGCTACAGTGTTTACTTCTACTATATGTTAACCACATTGCTCAAAATCATCCACATCTTTTCCAAGAAATAGTACAGAGATCTCTCCTTCTCCATACTCCATTTTCTAATAGTGAAGAGTTACTGTGATTACTGATGAACTGGTTTCTTTTTCACTCAAACATATCAAAGAAGAGAGAACTATGAAAACAAAGTTCTACCTAAGTCGTCGTTGTTCTGCCACGTTTAATGGGGCTTATTTAGCATTCTTTTTTTGCCTTACCATGCTGAAAAGCACTCTTCTCAGCTTGAGCCTCAGGCAAACAAGCTTCTTTATTTGCTTTTAATGATATTTGTGTCCTTCACAATACTTGCTATGGATAAACTGTATGCAAACTGTATCTGGCAAGAGCCAGAGAGTGGTAGGTGTGTAATCAATAGAAGCTGCTCCAACAGCCAAGCCACCCCAGGCTAATCTACTGAACACACTTAGGGCTGAGGGACCTTTACTCTAACCACAGAGCCACGTGACAACTGAAGGATATGGAAAAAGATTGAGGTGGCAAGTTCTGCTGCAGCTATTTCTTGACCTCTCTCAGCCCTGTCTAACTCCTCTCCCATTCAGGAGATTAAAATTGCTCTCACCTCTGCCTGCTCACCTGGCACTATGAGTATCACACCATTGCTGGGGCATAGGCAGTGGCATGATACTGGTTTTCAATTTTAAGTTATCATTGATTAAAAGTAAAGCTTTGTTTTATTCTTATTTTATTGCTTGCTCACCACCCCTGGAGGTTTTCAAGCTGAGACTGGATGTGGCACTTAGTGCCATGGTCTAGTAACCATGGTAGGGCTGGACTCTATGATCCTTGAGGTCTCTTCCAACCCAGCTGATTCTGTGATCAGTATTTATCTGAAATCTTTGTATTCTGCTAAGTATTCGATTATCTCCGTTTTTAACACCATTGGGTGAAAAACAAATGGATTTATATTATTAAAAGAATGTAAATATTTGTTGCAGGACTTTCTTAACTACAGATTTCCGAGGTCTCCCTCTAGAGGGAGTATCAACACCAAGAGCTGAAACTCAAAAATTTACAACCTCTAATCAAACAGAAAAACCTTCAACTGCAGAAAAAACGAGTCGATATATAGTGAAATTCAACTCACTGCTGCAAGGTTTACGTTTTGATGTTTTATGGAATGTAAGCAAGAAGAACTAAAAATAAATCAGAAAAGCAAAGACTTCATAAAATCCAAATTGTTCTCTCTTTGGGTTATTGTTTCAGGGTTGAGGGAAACTTGGCTTTGGAGAGGTCTATGTTTTAGAATCAACAAGTACATAATTTTCAACTCCAGCTATGAGTGAAGAGCCTGTTTCTTGCAATTATTTTCCTCAGGTAGCATTAACATCGTCCCTTGCAGGACATTCCTCAGCACTGATGACACACTAACAACACGTATGACATGTTCACCCAGAAGAATGTTTCATATTCTTTACACCACTTTACTTAAACAGTTCAAATCAGCAATGCAATTAACATACATCGTTAAGGTAAGGCTTGTCCTACAAATGAAACTGGCACCGAGATATATGAATGGGTTTTATCAAATGAAGACTAATTACTTCATTGTTAATACTGGTGAGACACTGGCACAGGTTGCCCAGGGAGGCAGTAGATGCCCCAACCCTGGCAGTGTTCAAAGCCAGGTTGGATGAAGCCTTGAGCAACTTGGTCTGGTGGGAGGTGTCCCTGCCCAGGGACCCCAACCCCCAGAATTCTGATTTTATGACTGTTAATGATCAAGTATTAATAATGGGTTCTTGACCAACATTACCCTAAGGCAAGTAGCAACCAAAGTGTTGCCCGAACGAACACCAGACTCTCCAAAATGACTCTCTATATGCTGCTATAGAAAAGCATTAAAGAAGGGAACTAAAATTGTTCACTTTAAGGTAAAAACACCCTTATAACTTAATAGAATTTAGGCATATATAATATACATGTGACATCACATATATACATTATATATGCTATATATAACATTAGATACTACGCATGTAATTTCTCAGTTTTATATATAATTCATATACAAGCAAACAGAAAGATGTCTGTTACATTCTCACAAAAAAGTAATTTCGCTAGAGAAGAAAAGGGGGGGAACAGAAGCAACACCCCCCCAAACAAAATGAAACAAAAGAAACCCATCAAAACAAACAAACAAACAAAAAAAAAAAAAAAAGCCCCAACCAAACAGAAACAAAATCCCAAAACAGAATAAAACCCCCAACCACTAGAACCATCTGACACAGAGGAAACTTAAGGCAATAGGAGTTGCTCTGAACTCGAATAAAAATTCAAATATCCTATAGGTTATTTTGGTAGATTGTCATATCCTCTTCATTTGACAAATTAAGGACTGAGTATCAGAAATTACATTTCCCTTGTTTTAGTTCTATCAAATCACTTTGGCTTTGCTACTTTCATTTAATATAGGGCTCTTTCTGCCAGGCCCCCTGACACGTGATAGAATGGGTCACACTGAACCTCTGTGTGGTGCAAAACAGCCCAAACTGGGGGACACCAACCTGATGAAATGGGTCATCTCTGTATTCTTTCTTCATACATGGATTCACTTGAGGGCTTTCCACATCTGTCTCACTGGTACAGGAGGAGTGACACTCAGCACAGTGCAGAAGGTCCTCCCACAGCACATCTTCAGTCTCTGACTCTGGCCTCGTGCTCTCAGAATCTTGTCTGGAGCTTGAACACCGAGAACTGCAGCTAGTACCTGATTTAGGTGTATCCTGAAATGAAAACATGCCTTGGCATTAATGCAGCTTTTTTATTCTACATCATTTCCTGGTGGAACAATCAGAAAGTTCCAATCTGCATTTATCTGTTTTAGTATGTTGCAATCCATTATTTTCTCATCAGAAAGAACCAGATGTTTATTGAAGGTGTGTCTGGAGGCTGCACACTTGAAGACACTGTACAAAAAGCAACAGCCCGTGGTCTTTGCTTTGATGGGGAAGGGTCACAAAAAGAAGAATCAAATCATATCAACTACTGCAAAGAAATAACAACTTTACAAATTTTTAGAACTCATTAGCTTAGAATTAAATAGCAGTTATCAAGCCACAGACTCCAGCTATGTCTCAAACTTCTGATTTAATAAGGTATAAGTTAAACATCTTTTAATACACTTTACAGCTTCATTATTTTGGTGAAAATATGACAGACAAGTAAGGCTTGAAGCCATATATACAGACTGAAATTGTACTACAGCAATGTGACCAAGAGGGAGAAAAGCATCACTCACAAAGTATTTTAAACTAATTTGATACTTTGATTTTCTAATTATTTGAGCTGAAGCACTTTAACTACTTATTAACTTCTCCATACAGCAATGGAAAGGGCAAGGCCCTGGATGAAGAAGGGATAGATATTTCTAGTCACCCAAGGCCTGAGGAACCCCAATTGCCTTTCAAGCAGTGCAGAAACAATTCCAGCAGTTTTAAAAGCAAGTTTGATATGTTCCAGGAGTAGATTTCTAAATGCAAGAGCTTGTGAAACAAGTGGAATTGACTCTCACAGTCCCTTAAAATCACACTGCTACTATTAATACACCTTCTCAAAGAGAGAGAGTTTCTTTGCAGATAGCTATGCATCAGGTGTAGAGAGGAGAAATAAGCAAGGGTATTCATCACTAATGCCATGCATATGACTAATCTGCATAGTCATACATAAAATTTAAATTATTTTAAACAAACTGCACTTGAGAAACAAGTATGCTCAAGTTTTACCTAGACCTTAGATAAAGAAAGAAAAATATCAAGTTTGGGCTTTCAAGTTTCTCCTGAGAACATTCACAATTTTTTACACTGAAAAACATAATTAAGCTGTGCTTCTGCAGACATACTGACTTCATATGACTTGCAATGCATTACTGTCTGAAGAAATGTTCTTTATTCTTCCTAGAAACTGTGCTTAATGCATTTTATGGAAACAACTCTGTAAAGAAATGTTCAGACAAAAATTTGGTCTGGACTCTTTTACAAAGGGAGAGTTTTTGCATCAATGCAGGAAGAGTCTGAACAATATTTTTTAAAGAAAAGAAGATATTTATAGAAGGCAGTCACTATTGGGTAGTTAATAAAGTAAGTAAAGTGCCTGAAGTTAATAAAGTAAAAACATTAATAAAAGTGTGCCCAAACAACAATTAAGTGGACAAGGACACATGAAGATAAAATGTAGGACAGAATTTGAGAGTATATCCACTGACTTCACTAATTCTTTTTTTTTTTAATACAAAGAAAGCTTTCACTGATTTGAAAACTATTGTTTCATTTCCTTTGTCATTGTGTGGGGGAGGCGAGCTGGCAACAACAAAGAAGGGTTTCCTCTTTCGTGGCATCAGGCAGAACAAGAGTAAAACACAACTGCCAGAGCTACCCACCGAGCAAATTTTGCCTCTTTGGTTTCTGAGGGTATCTACACAGTCTTCCCTAGCTCTGAAGCACTCTATGCAATAGAAAATAGATTTCAGCTGAAAAGAAAAATCAGCTGTAATACTGTCTTTCTGCTTCCTCTTGTCAAGCACCACAGCTGCACAAGCTTAGTCAAGAGACTTCTCTGTAATGTGGAACAAACAGTTCCAAGTATCGACCTGTTCAGTTATCCTAAACCACACATGCATAAGGCATTAAACACTCAATCAATTAGCCTTTTGGACCTTTTTAACCAAAGTCTGTGAGAAATAAATGGAAGGATAGAAGATCATCTAATAATGTTGTCATGCAAAGCATCAACTTCAAGGCTTTGTAGTTGTGACCAGAGAAAGGAATATCAGAACCATTCCAAGGGGATGTTTCCTATATCAAGTAGAGAGCTTACTTGTGTGGCTCTGCCTATCCAAGCCATCTGTCAGTGGACTTTTGTCAGAGCTGACTCTACTCTTTACACTCTTTGCTCATAGCCTTAGTAAAAAAACAGCAATGAAGCCTTTAAAAAGTGTTCCATGTCTCTGCTGAATTGCATATTGTTAGCAAAAAAGAGCTACATAAACAAAACCACAGTAAGAGATTCCTTTATCTTTCAGTGTCCGAGTCCTTACAATTAAGGACTCTCCTAATATGGAGTCTATTAATTCCCCTCTCCTAAGCTGTGACACTGTCAGGTCTCATAAAATGTCAGTATTTTTATTCATTAACAATTTTGTTGAGATTTCATGACAATATTTTAAATTATTGTTACAACAAATATGAGGGAATGAAAACTCAATGAGACTTCTAATGAACCTGAAATAACTAACTGGAGAGAAACAGGAGTAGAAGCTTGATGAGAATTTGCATATTGCCAATTACTTCTGTTTCTGTAACAAAGCAGATTTCCAGAGGAGATAACTGTTGTGAGGAGACAGCAACAGAGTTGCCATAACCCAATGGAAGAGGCACAGAACATACCTTAGGCTCCTTATAACAAATTGAAAAATAGGATGAAGCTCAAACAAAATCAAACCCTCTAAATTTCAACAAAAACCCCTTCTGTTCTCCATGACTTCCAAGTAACAGACTCCTAAAATCCAATAAGGAGAAAAAAGGGTTTGAGGAAAATGTATCTATTCAATGAATAGATAAAGAAGTCAAGAGGTTTTAAGGATTTACAGACAAGAAGCAATAGATGTGAACATACCTCCAGAGGATAGTGTTTCTTATAATGGTGAGATTTCCTGTTTCGCAGTGCACAATCACTTGAAGTGCGTTCGACATTCCGACGTAAAGAGTATCCAGTTTCAGGCCCTTCCTCACTAGAAACTTCATCTGATAAATTTGTCACAGTTCTGTGAGTATCCTAGTGCAAGAAAAATTGGATTAGTAAGACATGGTCATATTTACTCACTCAAGTTTATTTCTACAACATTATGGCCTGTGCTCAGTTAAACCAGGTATTAATGCATTTTCAAGTGTCAAAATTAACTGGTACAGAAGAAATTATCAAACAGAAATTGTAATAGCAAAATAAACATTTTTTTCCAAATGAAGGGCTGGTTCATATACTTGGGAAAAATTCTGACGTTTTTATTCTATATGTGATTTGGTCTCAACTGAACCTATTGAGAAAGGTTTAGAGGAAATGGATCCACACAGGGGGAAAGAGAAGAGAGGGACAAGCAGAGCCCTAACAAAACTGTGACAGCAGACACTACAACACTGAATTATCAACACATACAGTACGAAGCTAACATTTGCCTCTTCTCCCAAGGATAAAGTGCTATAAATTGCATGTTCAATACTGAAGTCATTAGTTCATTTCACTTTTCATTTTCCTGATTCTAAACTGAAGCTGAAGTAGCCCTTATAGTAACAGAAAGGAAAAAAGAGAGCGAAGGATCAGCTGTGAAAAGCTCTTTTGTATATTCTCATTTATTATGAGATCACCAGAAAGGACCCTGTAAAGTTTCCTTAGGAGTCCTCCTGTCGTCAGTGAAATGAGAAAAGGATAAAAATAGCAAAGCTGCTCTGTGGATAGAACAAATCCTTTCCCTGCCTTGCAACTCAGACATCATTCCCTCTCACATCACAAACTGTTTTCTGAGACGCTTCAAGGTCAGGACATTTCCCCTTTTTAACTGCTGAGCTGCACACAGAAAAAGGGACAGGCAGAACAGACACAGGGGTTTCTTCTCTATTATGTTTTGCAGAGCACTGAAGTGCTTTCATATTCTTTGGAGGAAGGGATGAGAAGCAGAGAAGAGAGGAGACTATTCTAGCCACTGCCAACCTCTCTTTAGTGTGAGTGTGTTCTCACCAAGCAAGTTAAACAGAAAACATCTCATCCATTCTATCAAAGAAACTTTAAACTGTTTAAAATTACTTTCTCTTCAAAATCCTTGATCTGCTGAATGTCATGAGGAATGCAAACTGCTTGGAACTGACATGACAACTGAACCTCAGTTGCTATTACTGCTGAGAAACCACCTCCTGTAGAGCAACAGAGAGAAGTTTTTGCCTGAGATTAACCTTCATCACCTTCATTCTGACTTAATCATCATTTGCCAAATTAACAATCCTGACTGGAAAGCAATGAACACACTCACCTTTTGATGACTGTGATTGCTGAAGACATCTCTGGCTGTTGCAGTGCTCCACCCTGACTCCTCTGGCCTAAGCACTTCACATCGCCGTTCATGGGCCTGAACACATTCTTCACTGCTTTTCCCTGTCCTTTTCCCATCAAGGGACACGTAGCCATTATCAGTTTCAGTGGATTTATCTATTGAGCTTTTTGCCTTCTTAGATCTATATTTAAAACAAATACACGTATTAAATTCATTATTCTCTCAATTATTTCCCAGTCTAAATCCTCCTTATTGCTCTCAACTCACATTTTAGTTTTACTACTAAGATGATCACCAACTAACAATATTAACATTTGATGCAATATTTGTAACCATTTAATCTCCTAAATAACACCCATTATCCTTTCCTAAGACTATTACAAAATAAAATATCAGTGTGTGAAAGAAATGTATAGCATTAGCTACTGAAAGAAGAGAAAAGGAAACCTAAAACTTAAACTTCACAGCAACTTTGGCAACAGAAGAACCACAAGCCTTAAATGTAAATGATAAAGTTCTCTATTCTACCTTAACCCCCCCCAAAAAAAAAGGTATGCTAAAAGTTGCTTGAAGTGTTATTAATTCAAAGCAAGCATGCAATTTCCTGAAGCTGCAAACAAACATGCTGTTTGTCCTCTGCACATAGATATTTGCTGCTGTTTTACAGACACTCCTTACTGACAGTTCTGCTAAACAGAAGGGGATTTACTCCTCCCTGTATCATCCAGTAACGTCCCTGGCAACATTTTTCAATGGATCTTAGAAACACACTAAGCCTTTTTTCAAAGCACAAAATCTTAAATTTGCTTATATTGGTGAAGCCTTCCATAAGATTCTCTGGAATCAAGGCCCTTACCTAGCCAATAGATGTAGCAACAAGACTATCTAATGCCAGAAAAAGGCTTTCTCAAAGCAAACGTTTGGATGATCACACTTCCAAACTCAAAAGTGCAGTTGATGCAGGAAGGAAAAGAAATAGCAGCTTTCTACCTTAGTCTTCACTGTATTCTCAGAGTAAAGTAGATTTTGCTTGTTAGAATCCCAGAATGCTTGATGGGGGGAGAGGGGCAAGGAAAAAAAGCTCCCAGAAGTTTTATTATTGGGGATAGTTCACAGAACTATCAAGAATCTGTTCAATTGATCCTGTGCTCCCACGAGGGAATATGCATTGACTTTCTCTTTAAGGACTGAAGTGTTCTATGTGGGCTTGGATTACACAGCAGAAGATTAAATTCCTCTTTAATATGTACATCAAACAAATTGGGAGAATTTGGATAGTCGCCTCACATTCTTCCCAAGATAAGGTATCCCACATACAAAGGGGAGGCTTGAACACAAAACCAAAATTGGCTAGGAAGAGCTGGATAAAATGGAAAAAAATACCCAAAAAGGATCATTTCAGCTGTTGGAATGCAGACAAAATAACGAAGAGACAATGGTTCTAAGGTGCTTCATCTTCCTTTCCCATCTTTAACCTCATTTCCTTACCCCTTCCTAGGAAAAAAGCTAACATTTATTTTCTTTTAAAGCAAAAGAACTGCTGCTCCACTTCTCTGGTAGGAAGCTATAGAGTTCATTCCCTCACCTATTTCCAGAACTCTTAGTCAACTTGATTTCTATATGAATACAAACCCACCAGAAACACTTTCTATAGTTATCATATGTTTGTATGGATTCATTTGGATTATAAGCTTACGAAGATAAAGAGTCAGCACATGCTTCAGCATGTGTGCTGCTCTGGAGGAGCAGGCAGTGTTTGCAGCCTGCCAACATGTGAGCTCACATACAGAGTCTGAATTCTCTAGGTCCATTAAGATAATCTAAAACATTACTGAGGCTTTGGATGAAAAGGTCAAACTATTGCCAGTAAACACGTTAGAACTTTATTTCTGTGCCATTCCTTAATGTCATTGTTTAACCAAGTAAATGGAGATAACTGAAGAAAGAGAAAGCTTAGCTTATTATTGAATGGAAAAAATTTGCTGTTCCACCTCTGGAATAAAGTAAGAACTAGCTTGTCAGTGGCAGCTCATTGCAAAATAATCAGTTTCAGTAAGGTCAGTTGTGAGTGCTAAGGACGTAGCACTAATACTAAATTATCTGCAATAAGGAGGAATCCAGAGAGGCCATTTTTTAACTTATTAAATACACTTTCAGCACTTTTTTAAAAATTTTTTTTCTAACAGTGCAAAAATGAATGAAGTTCCCATCACACACACATCCAGTCAGAGACACTTACTCTAGAAGTTACTAGACTATCAGAGTGGATGGACAGGACAACTCTTTCAGGTTAGATTTGGGATGTTCTTATACATTTTATAGGAAACTTCAGAGCTACCAGGGAGAAGTAGCCTCGAACAGTTGGATAGGAACAGATAAGAGAGAGAAAGTAGGAACAGATAAGAGAAAGAAAGAACATACCTACATATGTACAATTGGTTCAGATAGGATTTCACTACTCAAGGAATGTGTAAATGCTAAAATCAGAAGATGAATACTACTCATCTGATAAGAACTAAGGCTCATTCTAAAAAACAGGTAGCTTGACTGAAGTCTTTATTTGCTTCTGACATGGAAACCAAGGTTATTCTTTGTAAGAATCCCTAAATTTAAGCACACCTCTAGTCAGAAAAACAGACACTTGGGCTTAAAGTTAGGCTTTTGTGTACTACCCTATGTTTAAAAAAATAGCAAACCAGTAACAGTGTTTCCCTAGTTGACAGAAATGTATAGTTTCCTAGAATTACTGTATATACATACATTATTAATCAACTTCTACAATTTCATGTGAAAACTAAAAGTATTTAGAGCAAGACAGACAACAATATGAATAAATCCAAGGTCTTAAAAGGCTTGAAGATATGCAAAAGCTAAGACTGGCTTTCAGTCTCATTCATGCCTTAGCTAGAGAAAATACTAAGTAAGATTTCAAACAAGTTTCTGGAAGACTAGATTTTCACTGTCAAGTATTCTAGTCCAATGTATTTTCATTGGGGTTGGTCACAACAACCCTCCACTCTGTCCCCACTGCAAAACTTTGGGAGTTGAAGCATTTCCACTAGAGTAAGGACACACAGTGCAAAGTCCCAAATCAGTACTACATTCTGAATACATCACCTATTTGGATATTGCCCTCAGTGAAACTAATAAGTAGCATTTTCTAAATTGCCCCTGTGCTGGATTAAAGTTTAGAAATCTGTTTTATTAGTCAGAGTCAGTTTTTCCATTCAAAAGGATATTTATTGAATACAAAGTTCCAGATTACCAATGACCTGGAGTGTAGACAAATAGTCTAGGCACACAGGGTCCTGCCCTAAAGTAGAGAACATAATTTCTGAGGCTAATTTTGAAACCATGTATTTAAGACCCACATTTAAAACTCCAGAAAATGGTACATCACAGCTTAACATACATGAAAAACTGCTGTAAATAAGCACTAATGAGACAGTCTAATGTGATTATCTAAAGAGCTTCCAAATATGTCTTAAGAAACAGGATACATGTTGCTGTGAAATTTCCTTGCACTGAGCTCTCCTAAGATTTTCTTTAGCACCATCACCAAGTAGTCCATGCACTCCACACTGTGCTCTTGCTTGCTCATTCCCAGCCCCACTCTGCCATCCCACTGTGCTGACAAAACTGTTTGTGTTACCATCAAAAAAAAATCACATGAGGAAATTGAACTGCATGATTCCCTGGGAAAAAAAAAAAAGCTTCTTTTTCAGCTGGACAAGTATCTGATATGGTTTGTATAGCTCCAGACAAACAACTGTGCCTCTCCAACTGAAGAGGTAACGAAGGACTGAAGGCTATCTACAGCACTGTCACTCTGTGTCCTTTATCCTTTGAAGATACTGTACATACTAAGTAGTAATCATGGAGGCTTAACATCTATATATATATATATACACACACTACCTCCCATTAAATGGTTTAAACATGTCTTTAGAGTAAGTTTCAGAGAGACCTTCTCAACTTAAAACACTCAATAGGAGTGAAAGGTAAGGAAAACAGGAGGAAAAGATAAGGAAAATAGGAGCACAGGTAAGGAAATAGGAAGAAAGGTAAGGAAAAAATGAATCTCCTAACACTCCTCCTCTTACTGCAGATCAGTATCTTCAATGAATGGAAAACATTCAAAAGTTTACAAGATGACATCAAAACATACCAGAAAGTGATGCCTACAGACCCAAAGAACAGCCATGGTGCTTATCACCATGACTCCCAGTTTATCCAAGCTAGCTTAATCCACACACGAAAAAGTCAAATCCACTCTCCCCTTGCAATACTTTTAAATATTTTTAACACTTCTCCAAGATTTCAAGTAGATATTCCCAGAATGTAACATAGCCTAAGTTTTAGCAGTGGTTAAGAGCACATATCATGGGTCTGACAGACATGTTTGTGTTGCCTTATTTAAGATGCAGCATGCACAACAAAACATCAATGTCATAACTTGCAGTATCCCTTTTCTCAGTTTCATGCTATTTTAACAGCATATTTCCACTCGATAATAAATACTGATACGCAACACTCAAAATGATGTGTGTATCATGTACCTTGAACACACACTGCTATAGAATGGGGTTTTCTAAAAGAAAACTTTTCAACTGCCCAGAGCAAAAATCCTTTCCAAAACAGCTCTGGAACCTAGTAGAGTTAGATGTTTCTTCCAAGCATTACAGAAAATGTATCTTCAATGCTTATTTATAGACTGAATGCTGTGCCTATTTGAATCCTGAAGGTTTTTTCCTTCAGCAAAAATGTGTGATTTTTTGAGAGTGACAAGAGTTCACTAAGCATTCTCTCAGAGTAACGAGCAGTTAATGTGATAAAGTAAAATTAAAGAGCTGAATTTTTCTCACTGGATTAAAATTGTGCTGCTGAGTTGGTTTGTTCCTGATAGCCCACACAATGTACTCCTACATGAACATATAATTTAACTTAGAGTTGGTTTTGTACTCTGCTCTCCTGAGATCCCACCTGGAGTACTGTGCTAATCCCTGGGGCTCCAACATGTGAAGGACATGGGCCTGTTGGAATGAGTCTAGAGGAGAGACAAGAAGATGGTCAGAGGGCTGGGGCACCTTTCCTATGAAGACAGGCTGAGAGAGTTGAGAATGTTCAGCCTGGAGAAGAGAAGGCTCCAGGGAGACCTTAGAGCACCTTCCAGTATCTAAAGGGGCTACAAAAGACCTGGAGAGGAACTTTCTACCAGGGCATGTAGTGACAGAACAAGGGGGAATAGCCTCAGACTGAAATAGGGTAGGTTTAGCTTTAGATATTAGGAATGAATTCTTTACTGTGAGGGTGGTGGGACACTAGAACAGATTTCCCAGAGAAACTGTGGCTGTCCCATCCTTGGCAATGTTCAAGGCCAGGTTGGATGGGGCTTTGAGCAACCTAGTCCAGTGGAAAACGTCCAAGCCCATGTCAGGGAAGTTGGAACTAGATGGTCTTTAAGGTCCCTTCCAAATTATTCTAAGATAATTCAGTATTTTTTCAAAACGATTGCACCGGCATTTGCAAAAGTCAAGAAACAACACATTAGTACATTTTCAAACACTGAGACGAGTTTGTTATTAAGAACAAAAACTAGATCAACAGAAGTTTAATCATTACATCAATGTTTACTTATTTAGAAAAGGGATAGTGCATTTCCAACACATATGTAGCCTTGAATAAATACAAACCCTGATAAAAAGAAAGCAGCATGCCAGATATCTCTGAAGACAGCGCCAATACTGCAAGAGGTGCTTGTACCGTAGCTCTGCACTGTTCCCTCCTGTGTGTTATCTGTGGTACTAGAGCCATCTCCTTCCCTATGTACTTCCAAATGTGCTGCTTTCCTTAATTTCCTTCATCAGAAGAGATTAAAATTGGAAGGTAGCTTTGTAAGTGCAATCTGCTAGTTTTGTAACGTGTTCAGCAGTTTAAGCATGCAAAAACAAGCAATATTTCAAAGTCTTTTGCTAAAGCTTTACCACATCAATTAATAAACTCCATTTAATAAAACACATTGATAATCGTAACACTTAAACACAAAATGACATTTCATTTCATCACCAGAGGCCTAGACCTATAAAATTCACTACTGCAGGGTTTGCCATTTTTATGGGACTAATCACGTAAGCAAACCAGTTATTGGAGTTCTTGGAAGACTTAAGTTCTACACTTCCAAGAGAACCTTCTTTAATGTATGCTTCCCACAGATCATTAGCCAATATTGCACAGAGCCAGAAAACTAAATTTGCAGTAATACAAACATTGTCACTCCACCACTATTCAGATAGTGACAGTTTTGAGGCAAAATTCGAGGCATTAAAATTCAAACAAAACGATGCATGTATTAGTCAATGCATAAAAGTTAAAGAGCACCAATTAAACACCCATTTTAAAGTTACAAATAAAAACAGAGCATAGATTTCTCATCTCTTGCAAAGCACAAACTGCAAACCCCTACTTATTTTCATGCATGTTCTTTACAGTACTTCAACAACCCTAAATGATAAAGTACTCGAACACAGACTATACCTTCTTCTTTTACCCCCTGTGCTGGGAGGTGGCTTAGGAGTTCGTGTTGAAACAATCTGACAATGCACAGTCCCAAGTAGCAACATGAGCCATATTGGCCCAATGACTTCAGTCAGAGGTATATTATGTGGGCTTTGGGCTGTATAGAATAGCACTACAGCAGCAACTGCAAAAGAAGGGAAATGAAGTTCAGTATTTGAAATGTCTGCAATGGCCAACTCATTCTATGACTTTTATTAAAACTAAAACCAGTCAGAGGTCATCCTTTACCTGCATTTTAAACCAATTCATATATCTCCAGGAGACAGAAATAATTGCTAAGGAATAGCAGCAATAAGGGTATGAAGTGTTGCCTACTGTCTTAATATCCATCTCTTCTTTCATACTTGTGATATTATAGGTATTGCTCCAAAAAAAAGTTGGCAGAATGAAATAAGGGGTGGGAGGGAACCATTTGGAAAGGTATATCCATCAATAAACAACTTTAAATTATGGTGAAACATCAGTGGGAGACAAAACCAAAATGTAAATGTCATCTTTCAAGCAGCCTAACTAAATTTAGTGCTCTATTACCTATAAGAACACAGCAGAATCCAACAAGTTAGGTGAGACATGAGACTAGAAACCCTTTATGTAGCAGAATGCATTTTAAACTCCATATTCCATACAATTGGACAAAATTGCCACATGGATAGACAACCATGCCTAAGTGCAACCCTGGAGACATTTCATGTATACTTGTGTGTATATTTTTTTAGCAGTGAGGAAAGATCAAAGACAAAGACAGACCATGTAAACTATGAGCTAAGTCCAGCTGAAGTGACCAGGACTCCAACTGGCACTTGTGGTTGGAAAAGGGGCAGCTTTCAACCTCATGGCTAACTGTTAATTTTGTAACCCTGTAATCACTTTTCATATACAGCCAACACCCACAGCTATTCTTGCTCCTGTACCCAGAGCCCAACCACTCAGAAACATCTTTACAGGCCCCAGGTCACTCTGAACACTCACTCTCCTTCTCTGCTTATTCTATGTCCTTGTTGCTCTGCCTCTCTGGCTTGAAGGGCTGTGTTCTGCAACTCAGGTGAGACAAGCTATTAAAAAAAAAAAACCACAGAAACTCCAAGAAACAATCCAGAAAGAGAACTGGGAAATAATTCTCTTTGCCTAACATCCACACATCCCATTAGAATTTGGTTTTGTTCTGGTACTACAAAGAAGTGAAAGTCCCACAACTTAGACCTACCCCTTGCAGAAGAAACACATGGCACACGTTCAGCAGCTTTCACCAGTTCTCTACTGCCACATTCAAACACCTAAAATAACCCACAGGAAGCCACACCTAACGCAGCAGACACCTGGATGTGCTGTTCTCCACTAAAAAGAGATTCCATGTGTTTTTCATGAGCTAATCTTTAGCCAGGTAACAACTATTAGAAACATGATGAGCATACAAGACAATGGAATCATTTTTGATCGTGGAAAAACTATTTCTAATCCCTCCTTCAGTCTTTTTCTTAAATTAAAGCACAAAAGGTTTGTATAGAACACAGAGTATCTTTAATTACTGTATGTGGACTAGGTTTTTGCTGTGTGAGGTGTCTCAGGAAGACAATATGCATCAATAAGAAATCCAGCTTACTAAAAATAACTTAAAAGGTACAGATAATATCATGTCTTTCTAAATGGGCTTGTCTGAGTTTCTCACACATACAATTAGTTTCATGAGGTAAAGTAGCCAGTTTTGGTTTCTCCCATACAGTTTGGATTAACACATACTTCTGAGAACACAGAGCTCCACAGCTCCACATGAAATGATTTGCAGGATAATTTTTAGAGCACATAAAGCTCTGAAATTACCAATTTTAAAACCACACACATGAATCCATATGTATCTCTCACCACAATAAACAATCATTACATCTCTATTAAAGCTGCTTCATATTTCAGAAACACACAAAAACCACTATAATTTCACACTTCATTTTCCTATTAGAGTACAAAAACATATTTAAGTGAAAATGAGGTAAATGGATAAGCAGTTGGAAGAAAAAGGTTTTACTTCTACCTTAATTCATTGGCCTGTTCTGTGACCTTGAACAGAACACATTTCTCTGTAGTTCTCTTATCACACATTGCGCTAATCACTGCATACTAAAGGAAACCAATGCAAATAAAGCCTGGGCTTTAAACCTACAGCCAAGGAAAGAGCTTTTTCTACAGACTGACATAAACACTAGCAAGTACCTTGCTAAAGCTAATCAATTTCAAAGCAGTAATTCCAAGTTATGTAGTTCATAAATCTACAGAAAATATTTCAGCATTAAATAATTTGCCTAAACATCTATAAACCAAATAAAGTCATACCATTTTACAACAGTGTCAGTGAGAATCTGCTATGACAAAGTCTGAACTACAATACCAAATCCAGACTCAGGGCAGAAACAGAGTCACTGAAGTGGTTTAGTCTTAAGTTTCCACCATAGATTCTTGATGTTTTGGTGCTGCCTTACCAATCTTGTACTGAATTATCACCTGAGCACACCTTGCCCAGAGAAACAGAAGCAAAACATACAGAAGGGCTTGAGGGAGGTGTTTAAAAGAGTTTCCAATAGGTCAATATGTCAATTTAATTTCACTTACATGTTCATGTATGTTCACTTACATGTTCAGGGGTGACCTCATGGCTCTCTACAGCTCCCTGACAGGGGTTGGAGAGAGGGGGGGGATGTGTGTCCTGCCATGGCTGCAGGGAGAGGACTAGAGGGAATGTGAGCTGAGACAGGGGAGAGTCAGATTATGTTAGGAGGAATGTTTTTCCCCTTTTAGAGTGTTCAGGCACTGGAATATTGCCCAGGGAGGTGGTGGAGTCACCATCCCTGGAAGTGTTTAAGAGGCATCTGGATCTGACACTGGAGGATATGGTTTAGGGTTCAGGGGTTCTAGCAGTGACAGGTTAAGGGTTGGACTTAGTGATCTTAAAGGTCTCCACACAAACCTTGATGGTTCTATGATTCATTTTAAGTCTTTTAATTTATTTCAAAAACTATCAAAACCTCTGCACTTAATACAGCACAGTTGAAATTACAAGTATTGAAATTAGTTGGATTATAGTACAATATGGAATCCTGTTAATTATTTTCTGGTATTTGTTAATTCGCAACCTAGGTAATAACAGAAATCTTCTGTCACATTACATGGATTAGGAAAATGACACATTCCAACCATAACTTGGTAGATCATAGATCCCAAGAAATCTGAAGGGGAAAAACATTATTATAAGATAGCTCTGTAATTAATGTCCTAAAAACTGAGCCCAGAATCTGCACTGTCTTACCATCTTGCTGCTTTTAAAGCCTTATGAAGGCTCCAGAAATTAAGTGTGGAACATAAGAAATTACTATTATGGTGTTTCTCAGAATAAGACACCTAAGAACATGGTAACAAACTACAACTTAGATATTTTACCACTTATATTACTATACCCAAGATTAAAATCATTAACACTATGGGATCTCTTACTGTAATACAGACAAACGTTAATGCACACAATAATTCTTAGGAACCTCTCTCAGAAATGGGGATAAGAAGAAATTTTGATAGAGGCCACATGAATACATGTCAGTTTTTCAAACCTTGGGGCACTGGCACTGTGAAATTAATTTCATAGCTGCTAACATCACCGAACAAGAGGTATTGTCTTTTTTTTAAAAAAAACTCCCTATCTTGTTTTAATTAAAATTTCCAAATGATCCAGTGATTCACAACTGAAAAGACACATGGCAAAAATGAAAAAGCAATATTGTGTTTTAATTGGATTTCAGTGGAAAATTTATGAGTCACTTAGATTCTCAGGGTACTTAAATTGCTCTCAACTTTCATTAGCCTTCTGTTCCATCTCTGCTGTACATACACTTATTCTTGTGGTGACTTTCACACTGTTAGATACTGACTCATATCCATTATATTCTTCCCTTTCTAATTTTCCTCTTATATACTCCATATAATTAAGAGAAGCACAAAATCAAACTGCTAGAACTCAATGCTGAGCATCCCATAAGCTGTTAACTGCCTTCTCATTGCTAACAGTTGCCCAAAAGCCCTTCTATAATCTAGGAAATATCAAATTAAGATGCACAGTCTCCCCATTGCAACAGGAAAAACCAGCAGAAGCTCAGAGGACAATAAGGCCCCATTGGTCAGTCATTCAGGAGCACAGCTGAGGTCTGACTAAAGTACAAGCTAGAAGTTCACTGTCTCTGATGTGACAAAATAACACATGGAAGGACAACTGGAAACTGGTCAATCACATCATCCTACTAGGCTGCACAAGCTGCACACACCTTGGCAGGCTTGGCCTTGCTTGTTTCTTGATCAGAGCTCTTGATCTGCACAAGTACCAGACAGACCAAAAACCCAAGACAAGATACACTGCCTAAGCCAAAGGTTTCTTCACCATTGCTCAGTCCTGAACTAAATTCGGTAGTCCTGAAAACCTGAATTCTAAACAGAGGTGACAATTTAACGTGTGCTAAAAGCTGCAGGAAGCCTGTGAGGAGATGATTAAATTTGTCATCATGCAACCTTTATATTCATAAAAGCAATGTTAACCAAGACACATATGCTTGGGGCTGTGTCATTCCAGTATTTTCTGAAAACATTGGAATAAACCTTAACAGCAATAAGTGAACCAAGCAGCATGCTGCAGCTTCCACATGTTTAAAATCAGACATTCAGCTGAAGCTGATGGTGTAGTCCAACTCTACCTTGGAGAAGGTAAAGAACAAGCAGCCAGGAAAAAATGACCCTTGATGTCACTTGTAGCCACCACCTGTAGAAGAACGGAAAGAAAACAACTCTCACAATTCCTTTGCGGGTCAGAGATGTCCAAGGACTTTCAGGTTTTGCTTTAGCAAAAGCAGATCCTTTAAAAAAAGAAGAAAAGAAATTTAGATTTATTCCATTGTCATGGCTAATAAAAAACTTTATTTGTTCAATAGCAGAGCAGTTGAGATAGTTATCTAAAGGAGAAGTTATTAAACACAATTATTTGAATAAAGCTTGGACTTCCATTGTTTCACTATCTCCTCAACCCAAAATTGGCATACATTTTTGGTGCTCTCTTAACTGTCATTATCATGAGCTTCTACAAACACCTGCATTTTGGAATGTTTGGATAACAGAGCGTTGCCATTTCTTACTCTGCCAAAATGATTATAAAATAAATGATTCAAAAGTCTTCTGTTTCATAGAGGTATCAGAAACTTGGGATGAGCAACAATAGGTCATGTTAAAACTCGGCAGGCACAGCAGAGCCCTTTCCCAACACAGCAAAGGGATCTAAAATACCAACATCTGTATATTGCTCCAACCACATCATTCAGGAAAATGGAATAAGGCTGAGAAGCATTGAGATGGATGTGCCCATCTGAGGACCAGCCCCAGGAGGAAGGAAGCCACCCAAAGAATAATTTATCTCTCCTTCTACACCTTTTTTATCTCTCTCATTCAAATGCCCTTTCTCTCCCATATTCCCCCATTTCTCTTTCTTTCTGCCAAGTCCCAGATAGAAAACTGTGTAACATTTACTTAATGGGGATGTGACTGAAATTATGCTGAGTTGTTGATTGGAAAGGGCAACTACTGCATGCTGCTACACCATCCCCACCTCATTTGCAAGCAGAACTGGCATTAGTGAGCTCTGTGGTGCCACAGGTAAAACTGCCAGCACTGAAATTACTTTCATGCCAACTGAGACACCCATGCAATGCAGCCATTTAAAGGCTATTTATGTGTATCACTATCCTGAAGTGGTCTACCACTGCTTTTTAGCTTCTTTAAAGTTCAAATGTGACTTGATTTTGTTTCTTTCTCTCACATTCCCATTTTTAAAAAGTTAGATTGGTAGGTGATGTCAGAAAAGCTCATCTGCACAGCCACAGAGGAGATCAAGGAGATAATGGCAGGAGGGGGAGTTCATCGATAAAAATGCTAATGTTCTCCTAGCCTACACAGGGGAAATTACATACAGATAAAAATAAATTAAGACTAAATAAAGGTCTCAAATCATCTGACCTTCTGTTGCTGTTTTGTTATTTAAAACAGGAACACTGGAAGTGTTTAAGAGGTGTCTGGATCTGGTGCTGGAGGATATGGTTTAGGGTTTAGGGGTTACAGCAGTGGCAGATCAATGGTTGGACTTAATGATCTTAAAAGTCTCCTCCAACCTTGATAGCTCTATGATTCTTTGATTCTAGGAAAGAAACAGTCACAGACTATACAATGTTTACTCTCCAGAAACTTCAACTTCACCTTTCCTCTAGATGTCAGAAGATCTGGAAGAAGTCTGAACACAAGGCAATAGGAAATTGCTAAACTAATAACTCTAAAATGCTGATCCTTGACAATGCACATGCTTTTTTTTCAAAATCTAAATCTATACAACAAAATTTAAATCAAGTTCTTAAGTTTCAGTTTAATCCAGACATCACCATTTAAGAGTATTTCCTACTGATCTGCTTCAGAGAGGAGTTCTGTGGGGTGGGTTGTGTTTTGTTTCATCTGAGGTTATTTTTAACTTACCAAGACACTCACAATACAGGATGCCTGTTATTTTTACACTGAGAAATTCAGCTTTTTCTAGCTCAGGACCTACCTCTTACAAGATCAACATCTATGAGGTCTGGTTTCACATGTCCTGTTTTCTTTGGTTTGTTTCTCAAACCCTGCAACAGGCAAACACTATCAAAACACATTCATGCAGGTGACAGGCACAGATTTAAAGCACTAAAATTAAACATTCCAAGGAACAAGGCACAATAGATGCCTTTTACACACTTGACAACCTAAACAAAACCCACACAATTACTGACCCATTAGGCAATTTTTCCAAGCCAGCTATGCACTGAGCACTCATCTCCCTTGGCTTGGCACTCTGCAGACAATATATGCACACACTTGCAAGAATTAGTAATACATGTCTATTAGGTTTTCAGAATTTCTGCAACAAATGACATTCCTGGATCTCTTTTCTCCTCAGATGTCTAATTAAACTTCACAAAATGCTTACACTGCAACTCCTTCAGTCCAAACCTAGATAGCAAATCATGTTGCAATGCAGGAGTCACAGCAAGCTCTCAGAAATTCAAATTCTAGATAAGTATTGAATTTTTCTTAAGAGTGAATACAGATTAGCCAATTAAAAAGGGGGAGGACAAAAATCCCACACAACAGAAAAGCAGCAGGAAAAAAAAGCAAGATTATTTTGTCTTTTACAAACAGCATCTTCCATCACTGAAGAGCCAAACTATGTTGCAAAGCTTCCTAGTTTGTTTTTAATGCTAAAATGTGATGCTCTCAAATCTCAGAGACAGCTGTGAATTTATTCTCCCTTTAGATTAGGCTCTTGGTCACACCAGCGAATCAGGAGACCACAGAGTACAATTCAAACAGAGTAAAATGAAATGTTTCAAAAATATTTAGGATGCAAGTTGAATGATGATGAAAGTCATTTAATTTGCAATCAAAAAGCAGTTGAATTCACCAGTGATCTGTAGATTTCCACCACTGCCATATTTTATCCAGGTGTAAAAACACTTCCTAATTCAATGCAAACATTAAATAGAGATGAAAGCATAAAAATTAAACTGTTATCAGTGAGAGACCAATCAGTGAACTCTGCTAATGCTAATCTTTATAAGCACAATAGCAAACAAAATGAGTGCAGCTCAAAATATCTCTCACTTCTAAATTCAACTGGATTTATTTTTCATGCTCTTTGCAACTAACTAGGTATGTAGTCATCACCTGATGTGTCTATTACAAAAAATGAGCCTGTTTGAAACAAAACAAAATTAATACATAGAACTGATACACAGATAGGACAAAATGTGCTCTGAGGATGACAAATACAGAAAAACAGTTGTATTATAGACTTAAGCACTGCAAAGACCTTAATATGCAAGACTTTTACAGAACAGCAGTCCTAAAACTGCAGTAATTTCATGTGGAATGAGAGAGGAAACCCATAATTAGAATTGGAAATGATTGTAATTCTAGAATCAGCTACAGATTCGTGTGAAATCTTGCTAAGTGAGCCAACTCTGTCAGAAAAAGATTTGAAGCTTAAAAAGAAAATGCTGAATGATACAATCATTTTCAAATGTGTTAGTGCTTATGAGCCACATGATCTGTCTTGAAAGTCTAAATAAAGATGTGTTTCTCAGAAGAAATAATCCTCTGGAAACACATGCACAATCCTAGGGAAAATCTACCACTGAGGCTAAAATTATGTTTTCGTTTAAAGGAAAGAATTCTGAATAAAAGTCAAGAGTATAACTTGATGCAACTTTCATAGGAAAAGAAATGGTGACTCATTCTCTAAAAATTCCATTGGTCAAATCACAAATCTTTCAGTGTCCATGGATTACACTGAGTTGGTTCTTGCACTTCTTGCCACACACAGTGAAAGAATTCCATTTATTCAGATGCAATTTCTCTCCCTTAATGCATCACAAATATCTGCAACACATGTGGCAAACAGCAGTGTTTTGAGCTAGGGGTATTGAAATAAAAAATCAATGGTGTTTCATGCTGCTCAGACCCATCCAGTTAGCTCAGTCATTTTCTAATCGGCACCAACCACATTTCAGCTAAGTAATAGCAAAAAAAAAAAAAAGCTTAAATAAAAACGCTTAAAAATAGTTGCTATCATAAAAATATTTGCACTGATTTTAAAATTAACCTTAATAGATTCTGTGATACTTCTAACTAAATCCTAAATTTATAGGAAGCAAAACAGATTTTTCTACTAAAAGAAGTTGTCAGGTTTTTAGTCACGTTCGCTTGCCACATAAATGAATGTTGTATATAAAATATAGATAATATGTTGTGTATATAACATATATATGATTATATAACAATTCTATAATAAGGTTGTTCTGTATCTATTTATAACCTCAAAGCACTGTAGGAGCTTAGAGATTAAAGCACCAACATGCGATACCTGCGCTTGGTTGCACAGAAACTCTTACAGACACCCCTGGTTAATCCCTTAGTTACTGGACTCCTGAGTCAAATGAGATGCATTTCGATGCATTTTGAAGGAGCATAGGGCACTGTTTGCACTAATGATGTGAATCACCTGCTATTAATCAGCAGCTCCAAGAACTCTCCTAGCAGGGATGGGTTTGCATGGCCGTGGGAAAGACCTGCAGACGAGCCCCATGCCAAGGGTGTCAGTGTGAAACCAGCTGCAGGAACACTGCTGACAGCTCCCTGCACGTTTCACACAGCAGCACAGGCTCAGCCTTCCCAAAACTGGTCGTGGCATCCCGGGATGTGCAGGTACCACCCCGGGATCCACAGCTGGGGATGCTCCACACTGCTCAAACACCATCGGCTCAATGTGTACAGAAATCAGGGAACTCTGCAGCTCAGGTCAGCAACAGCTTCCAGGGAAGGCAAGCAAGTCCCTCCCAGCACATTCTGCGTAGCTATTTAGGTACTGGGGAGGGAAACAAACCACCCCCAGGGATGCTGAAACAACGTACATGTTGCTGATGTTAAGTATTAGCAACCATGCAGCAGCATGCAGTGTTCGAGGAAAACCAGGTTAACTGCCAGAAATGGTTAACTACTTTATCATGGAGTATGACCTAATATCCAAACCATAAAACTATTATATCTAGGGCTGATTTCTTTTCTCTCCAAAGCAATTTAGCAATGTGGCAGGCACTGATGGCACTGTTAGTTAAACCAAAATGCACGGAACACTGTGAAATTGCTTGTTCAGAGAAACAAAGCCTGAGGTACTTACCAGTCTAATAAACTGTACAAAACAATGACAGCATCATAAAGGAGGAAAAGTAAACTGCAGGTATAAGGTAACTAACTGAAAGCAAAGAGAGCTCAGATAACTGACATTAGAATTCATCACAGAGAAAAGTGAAAGACAGAGGTACTAAAACACCTAAGCCCTGGATTAAGATAAGTGAAAAGAAGAAAAAAAAAACCAGACTGAGATACAGCAAGACATAGCACACTGAATGCTGCAGAGTTATGAATTATGTAAAATAAAGAGCATAGTATGTCAGTTACATTTGGTTAACACGCCAGAAGTCTAGTTTTACTTTACCAGTATTAAATACCACCACATACAATGTAAATTACATCAGTGTACACAACCACCCGAAAAAAAACCCTTGAAATGCTCTATTATTACCTTTATTTCTCTCTGTTCTACTGATTTTTCCCATATTTGTTGATCATATGCTCCAATCTGAAAAGAACAC
>NW_008677548.1:0-1698 GCF_000695815.1 Acanthisitta chloris | reverse complement strand
TGGTGGGGAAGAGTTCTGCAGTGTAGATATAGGAGGCAGAGAAAGTGATTGAGGCTGCAAACTTGCCGAAGGTGGCGAAGACAGTGATCACCACAGGCTGGTCTGAGGGGAGGAGGGGAGACCATCACTGTGACCTGCATGAAGATGATTCACTTGGGGCCAAATCTCTGTGCAGGAGGATTTCTTGGGACAGCCCTTTCTAATGGACTTACCAAACAAATCCACCAGCTAGCCCATTGGAAATTATGCCTAGCATACCCTTACCTGGAAAATACCCTCTGGAAAATGGCAAAGAGAAACCAGAGTTCTCCTGAGGTCCTCAGCATTTCCTAAATCTGCAACATGACTTTGCCACTGCAGGTCTTGGGAGAGGGCTTGTTTGGAAATACCACATCCCTGAGCTTGAAAGCATTGTGCAGCCCCTCAATTTCCTTCAGCCTTGCTCACAGCACTGGCACAACAGCATAGGTGAGGGTACAGACTGTGGCAATGTGTAGGCACAAACAGATGAGGAGGTGCGAATTTGCTTTTTCTGTTCATCCAAAGCAGGGAGTAGTGGTGGCTTTTAAAGCACCTCATCTGCTGCACCTTTCTGAAAGGAGGTGATGGTGTGTAATGAACACTGCCTGCCAAGGGCCAAGAAGGACCAGGCACAGACATGAATGAGGAGAATTTCATGCTGAGTGGAAGACAGAATGTTTCCTGGGATGTGGCACTCAAGGCAGCTCAGACCCTGGGAGAGAGCGTGGGTCTGCACCCAGTCAGGCTGGGAGGATGTATCTGAGCCAGGACAGGGATGAGTCCCCACTCTGCTTCCTCTACTCATTGACTGGGAAGAGGCTGCTCACCTTCAGGGATGCCAGTGAGTATGAGACACATCAGGCCAGCCAGGAGCAAGACAATGCCCTGCACTTTCTTCCTCCCAAACCACTCCAGCAGGAAAACGCAGACTACTTGAGCTGGAAACTCCACTGCTCCAAATACAAGCTGCGTCACGTAGATGTCCAGACCAAAATCTGTCACACTAAGGCTCAGCCCATAGTAGACAATGCTGTCTGCAAACCTGAAATTCAGTTGAAGTGGAATAGAACAAGTCACCAGATGATTGGCTGCCAGGTTATCATCAAAAATGATGTGATTAGACCATACACAACTTCATCAAACTCCCAACAATCTCTGTTTTGCTTCTTGTCACTACCTGTGAGAGTTCCGTGGGATGTAGTTACATGAGAGAAAACAGAAAGGATCCCCATATGGTCAGCAACTTCTAGACTGAACTGCAAACTCCTACGGAGGCATAAAACTATGCCAAGGTCCAGGGATTGTGAAAAGATGAAATTCCACCAGCCTTTCTAAGAAAGCCCAGAATACATTGAATAATGACTTCCTCCGCATGCCCAAACAAGGGAAATCTGGTCTAGTATGAGGAGCAGACAAAAACATACACATATAGATGAAGTGAATGTACAGTTCAAGCCTTAATCCATTCCTTTCTTCCCACAGAAGGTTGAAAAGAGTGGAACAGAGGATGTCTTACCAGACACATGCCATGATTAAAGTGACATTCCGGAGGTGCTTCTTCCGAAAGAGATCCAGCAGACTTCCGGACTTGGCCTGTTTCTCAGGTTTCAGCTTCAAGGCACAGAACCCAAAGAATCAAAACAGTAAAAAGATGCACATGGTCAGCTCCTTTTCAAT
>NW_008677547.1:40743-49730 GCF_000695815.1 Acanthisitta chloris | reverse complement strand
GAAAGAAAGAAAGAAAGAAAAAGAAATGCTATGACGACCATACAGGCAGGATTTTCTCTAAACCCCCAAGGCAAGGCTGGGTGCAATGAGCCAGTCTGGCTTTCTGTACTTGCACAGAGGCTGGATACAGCATTATTATAAACATAAAACAACACAATAATGTATGCAGCATTATAAAAAGTTGAAATACCATCCTACCTTTTCATGATTAAGGGGAAAGGGATACGTGCTGCAGAAATCCTGGTAAATTGTTTATAAAAGGGAAAAATTATGATTGCCCTGAATTTGTCCTTGACATTTCCTAATGCTTTCTGAGGTTAGACAGTAGATTGACTGATATATTCAGAACATGAACCATCATTGGGAAACCTGTGATTTTAGCACTTTGGGATATAGCAATTCTCTTTTTGTGGGGAAAAAAAAAATTCATTTTCTAATATCTTTACATTTCAAATATTAGCTTCTCCACTGTCAACAAGTTCCTGATAAGTATTACCTCAACTACAGAGTAACCTGCAAGTGACCACTAATCATTTTGTTTCCTCTACCAAATTTACCTCTCTGTAAACATTTCATTTTCCCTTAATCCTCCATCACAGCTGAGGGATTGAGATGAAAAATAGGAACAGTTTAGAGATCTGAGGATGCATTCAAATACAATAATGTTACAGAAAGAAAAGAGATGGAATAAAAACAGGGTATATCTTCGCCCCCCACTTGGTTGTCCTCCAAATTTCTTTACGAGTTTTTCAAATTTTATTCAATAATTCAGAATTTACTCAGCTGCAGACTGAGTCTATAACAATCTGCTATAAGTGTTTCTAGGACATCCTATCATACTACCTGCTCACAGCAGTAGGCTGAAGAGGTAAATCATAGTTCCTCTCAGTCTTTTTATCCCAGCTGATTGACTTCAGATAAGGAAGTTCAGGGCTTTCCAATGGCAGCTGCAATGCTACTAGTTACAAGGTTAGCACAGGAGATGTAGGCAGCAAATTGAGTACAGTAGTGTATAACTATATTAGTTTGAAAATAAATATAAATTACAGTATGAATATGGATACTTGTAAAGTTTGAAAACAATTCCACCCTATAAAGCACAATCAATGCACTCAGGGTACCATGACTGTCATTCAGAAACGTGAGGCAGCAGGAGTGGCTTGGCAGGAACTTTACGAAGTTTGGCAAGGACAAATTCAAAGTCTTCTACCTAGAAAGGAGGAATCCCTTGCAGCAATAGGCTGGAGATTGAGTGGCTGAGAAGAAGCTCTGCAGAAAGGACCCAGGAATGCTGGTGAACAGACAGCTGACCAGCAGTACCACCTGACAGTGAGAAAGGCCAAAAACTTCCTGAGCTGTATGAATGGGAATGCATCCACCTGATAGAAATAATTTATTTTTCTCCTTTACTCATGACTTTTAGGATGGTGTGTAGAATATTGTGTCTAGTTTTGGATCCTGAAAACAAGGAAGATGTGTGAGCTGAGTTCACTGTAGTGGTCGGTAGTGGAACGTGACCTGATGGGCAAGGCTAAGGGAATGAGTCTTATGCAGCCTGGAAAAGAGATGGCCTAGGTGGACTTATCAGCACTCCCTAGGTACCTGCAAGGAGGTTACTGAGAAGACAGAGCCAGATGTATCATAGAGGTTCATGGCAGAAGGACAAGAGATAATGGTTATGACCCAAAATGAGAGAAGACCAAAGTGGATATAAGCAGAAACTTTTTCAGCATGAGGAGAGTCTTAGAAATGGAGCTGCTGCCCAAAGAGGTTGTGTCCAGCCACGTCCCTTGGTATTTTCAAGATCCAACTGGATAAAGCCCTGGGCAGATTGATCTGACTGTAAAGCTGACAAGAGGAGTCTCTTCAAAAGGCAGAATATCACTAATACACATAGGGATCATTTCCCAACAGCTGCCAAATATATGGTCGAAACTTTGTTATTGCTAATAATAGTTCCTTTAGGTCAATAGCAGCAGCAATCTCTTCTGAACTGTGATGCTAATTTGACATGGACAAGCCTTGAAATCTTGAGCTTACAACAAAAAGGCATTAATCATGGTGCAAATGTGCATTTCAGTTCTTTCTGAGCAGCAATTAAGCTCATCTTGTCCCAGAGCTGCTTTCTAAAAATGGGTTTAAGCTTTTCTCAGACTCTGAGGTGCCCGAAACTGGGAGCAAAAGAGGTTTCTGTATAGAATTCAAGCCTAATGACAACAGTCACAGTCTTCTTAATTAACATCTGCAAACTGCTTAAACAAAAGCTATAATTCCCACACACAAACATGCAGACTATTGGCTGATAATCATGAGTTAAAATAATCTTCTTAATAATTCTTATAGACTAACAGCTGCTGCCATGAACTATTTGAAACAAAGCATAAGAAGAAAGCATAACTCAGCAGAAATCAGATCCCTAAGAGCACATAATAAAACATTCCTATGAATAACACGTTCCTTTTAAAAACAATTTTAAGGAAGCTGTACCTCATGAACCACCTCTGATGAAAGTGACTTAGAATGTGAGTTAGAACTGATGCATTCACATCCATGATGGCTTGTAGAAAGCCTGTGACTTTTAAAGCATGTAGAACAGATTTATTTTTAAAGCACCTCTCTCCTCGCTTCAGACATATGCAGTGCAAATTTCTAAACCTGGACAATTTGCCTAGATTACTGAACAGTCATTAGTGAAAACCAGTTATAATGCACTAAATGCACTACATTTCATCTTATTTCTTCTAAAGGCAAGTGCCTAAAAAGGTCAGATGATTCGTATCCTGTCTTTTCTCCTCCAATGACTACCAAGGGAGACTAGGCAAGTAGTTTAAATGTAGATGCTTAAAGCTCATTGAGATTAATTCTGTCCTGATTCAGACTTAATTGTATCTATATTATCTTTCTGATGCACTGTGTTAAGCCTAGTGCTTTTTTTCACAGGTAACATCTCCATTACTAAATGCACTCACATAAGGAGTTTCCATGACATCTCTTTGTATGTCAGATTATATAGAGTAGCTCACACTTCTAAACTCTCAGACAAAGAGATTTCACTCAGACCATAGAGCAGTTGCCCCAGAGAATCATTGTGGGTGGTCTCTGAAGACTGAATGTAAAATTGGAAGTGTCTGAAATACAGTGAGAGCTCTGTTGTTGACCACTAAAAAATTTTGCAGCATAAGGATAAGATATGTGTCTTTCGTTTCTTAGCCATATGAATGTGCTTGAGGGAATGTGTTGAGGAATGTACAGAATGGAGAGAGCCAAAGCCTATCCATACTGTTTTTTGATTCGGAACTGAATAAATGTCATTAACCAGACACAGACCCTCTATCAGGTTTTGTTTTGAGGAAACATATTAATCCATTTGCGTTTGGAGCCCAAGGCTGAGATAAAATTTATGCATCAGGCTAGGGGTTCCAGTCCTCTGAAGAACTATGTTGTTTTATAGTGCAGATATATCCATTATGACGGAAAAGAGATGGAACAGAACAGAAACAAAGCCTATGCATCTATTGGTTGCCATTTCTGTGATTATACTAATTATGTCACAGATTGAGGTTTAAGTTGTGGTCCTAAGGAATAAATGAGAGTTTTACTTTTAATTTCAGTGATGTTAGGTTGGTTTGGGTTTTTTACTGCCAATTAGCAGCAGGAAATAAATTAAAGGGGAAAAAAAGTCTCAAATTTAAAACCTTTCCTTTTTGACAGCCTTTAGTGGTATGTAGAGGCTGAGTTGTTGGTTTACAGTGACAGATTTCCTGTGACTACTGACAGCCTCTTCAGATAACCCTGGTGCAGTTATTTTACTCTGAACTAATCAACTTTTTTACATTGAACACAGTTCTATAGAGCCATTCCTTTGGCCCTTTGTACTTTGGCTGAGGTAGTTTATTTTTTCACAATAGCTAGTATGGGGCTATGTTTTGTGCTGGAAGCAGTGTTAACAACACAAGAATGTTTTTGTTATAGATGAACTGTGCTTACACAGCCTCAAGGCCTTTTCTGCCTCTCACTCCATCCCACCAGTGAGAAGGCTGGGAGTGCACAAGGAGCTGGGAGGGGACACAGCCAGGACAGCTGACCCCAACTGGTCAAAGGGATATTCCATATCATATGGCATCATGCTCAGCATATAAAGCTGGGAGAAGAAAGAGGAATGTGATATATGGTCCCCTGATTCGTGTCAATATGAAGCAGTGCTGGAATCTATATGAATATCTACCTTAATATTGTTTTGTTAATATAAGCCTTATATTGTTTGTGATGCTGCTTGTTTGGTGTTGAAAGCTGCTATGACACATAGTTAAGCATTAAAAGCCAAGAGGACCTAGAGATCCAGGAGGGCAGAGCCGCGGGCAGCTGTCTGCGAATGAGCCGCGTCCGGGCAGCACCAGGGGAGGATGCGCTCGGCGGTGGGCAAAGATACTCGTAATATACTTTGTTTGTTAAGAACATTTTGTTTGGTTAGCATTTACCATGTTTTGTTAGGCTATGTTGTTCCTGGAGGAACTTTTTGGGGTTCGTTTTTGGGGTTTGATCTGGACAGGAATTGATTTCCGACTGAGCCTGCCAGAGGAGAAGGGGTTGGGTTTGGGCCGATGCTTTTAGGTGTTTACTCAGCAGCCTGCGCAAGTTCGGGAGGACCCAAGGAGGCAAAGTGAGCATGTCCCGACAAAGACACCCCCATTCTCGGGACAGTCATGAATATGTATTGACAAGAGGTTCACAGCTGAAACCTAAACCTGTACGGGGTGGGTGTTGGTAGAGCAGAGACTCCCCGTGCACCCAGCGCTGTTTGCTTGCTAAAATTCACATAATAAATTGTAAATTTTGACTGCAATCCTGTTTGGGACTCAGTCATTTATAACAGGAAGAAGGGGATGTTTGAAGTGATGATATTTGTCTTCCCAAGTCACTGATGGGGCCCTGCTCTCCTGGAGACGACTGAACACCTGAACACCTGCCTGCCCATGGGAAGTGGGGAATGGATTCCTTGTTTTGCTTTGTGTGAATGGCTTTTACTTTACCTATTTAATTGTCTTGATCTCAACACACTGAGTTTTCTCACTTGTACTCTTCTGATTCTCTCCCCCATCCCACCAGGGGAGAATGAGCCAGCAGCTGTGTGGTGTTTAGCTTAGAATAAGAATGCTGCCTGCTTCTCTTTACAGATGATATAAGGGGGGTGAAGTTGGTATGAAACAAATCCTATCCACTAAGTTGAAAACAAAAGTACAAATATAAATATTCACTTTCCTGGGATTTGACTCCACATGTTCTGACTCAGAGATAAGAGCTGTTTATGCATATAAGCAAAGAAAATAATTAGTATATTTTGTCCTAATAACAAGGAACATCTGAATCCTACTGTCTCCAGCACTGCAAAAATTTTAAAAGTTGTTTCAGCCAGATCAGCAGGCTATCTCTCTCCATCTCTTGCATTTTTAGATTAGGAAGTGTACACATATTAAGCATTTTACCTTCACAGTGCAGTTATAAGCTTTTTTGTTGTTGTTTGCTTGTTTTGACTGAAATAACAAAGAAATAAAAAATAGTTTTATTCAGCCTAGGATATATTGTTATTTAATTTCAAATGCTTCCTAACAAAGACAGTAGAACACTGGAAAAATCCATACAGACATAGTACAACATTCTCTTCTTTTCAGGATACTGTTTTAAAATCAATTATATGCTAGCAAGGGAGGCCTGAAGGCAGCAAGTTTGCCAATGTTGTTTTATTAACACTGGACTGTCTTTACAACTGAAACACATTTTAGCCACATGTCAATCATATTCTTACATTGGTCTTTTATTAGTTTTCCTCAAATTATTTCTTTCTCCTCAATTTAAATGAAATGGAAAATTGAAATACTCTTTTACATTTTTATATTCTCCATGAGAAAATTTAGAACTAATCTAAAATAAAGCAACCAGCAATCTATCTTCTTTGTCAGTCAGTATTGACATACTGTTCAATTCCATCTGTATGCTAATATCAAGATTAAGTTCTGCAAATGTATTCTTCAAATTAAACACAAGCCAAAAATGTAGTTCTGATGTAATTCCAGAGGATAAATATGTATCATTCACAGTTTCATGAAGAGTCTTCATATTTCAGTAAGATTTTGAATTTTTAAAAAAAAAAACAACCCAAAAGCCACAAAAATCTCTGCAAATGCTGAAGGCTGCACTTATATAGATTTTTATTCCAAGCTCAGATTTAATAATAAAGACATAGCTGCTGCTTTCAATATCTGGCTGTGCTTTAGGAGGATATTGAGCAGCCATATCCTTATTTTTAAAAATTAATTTATAACGAATATCTCTGTCTAGATCACAAAGCTCTGAGGATTTCCTTTAAAAGCAGAATGAAAGAAAAAAAGAAGCACCTAATATGGAAGCAGCTGCAATTACTTTTTTTGTGTTAACTAGGAAGCAACACTCAAAGCAAGATTACCAAGTCTTCAACTGCAGTTTCCTTACAGGAAGGCAAATCTCCTGCAGTGAGCATAGAGGAGAGAAACACATTAAGCAAGCGCTATCAGCTTACTTAGATATAGCTCTTAGGGGGTTTGTACCAGCGAGTATCCAAGCACACTCCACACAAAACAGATTGATCACAGTTAAGTTCTTAATGAACTTCACGAAATGCCTGGCTCTTCTGCCTTTCCAGATTTATAGGATTCTCTGCTGGAGTCCGACTATATCTTGCAGAAGCCAGAGAGGAACAGCTGATGGCATGAATGCTGCTCTTGTGTGGGTACTTTCCAGGAAAAACACACATATCTTTCTCTTGTCTCTTTATGGCATCTCTCTGTGCAGAATGAATTTTCCCTTTAAAACAAAAAAAAAAAAGAAAATAGTGCAGTTTTGTGTTTATAACTCATATGGCATTACATTAAATTGTCACAGAAATATTGTTCAAATTCTCCTGGATTTTGGGCTATAGAAAGAAATATTGCTGAAAGCAGGCCTAAAAAATCCGTCAGCACTGTTGCTGTCCCTTTGTTAGTTAACAATTCATAGAAGAATTGAACAAGCAAATAACCATATTATCTCTATACCTGAAAACATCTAGTGTGTCAAAAAAAATTTTTTTTGAAAAATAGCATTTCTAACATCTGATCAAGAAGTGTGTGTGTGCATGTATAGGGTCCTTTTACTTTGTGTTTGTATGCATTTTAATGTAGGAATACTTGCTTCTCTTTAATAAAGATGCTTCTAGAAGGAAAAGGAAGGTACATAGTGCAGAGAATGGCACCTTGAACAGCAAAGGGAAGGTATTTTACACCTCAGTGGTTCTGAAAAGGTTTACACAGGCTTGAGGTGATTATAGAGGCATTAAATGAGCAAGAAACTGATGAACATGATCCAGATCATCAATAAGCAATCCAGATGTGCAGCACAAGTGTATACAGAGATTGATGAATCCTTTGAATCCGGTAAGGGAAGCAGTAGGGATTTGACAGGTTATTTACTGACTGCCATAACCTTTAATACTGCTCCATGAATCAGCTGGCACAAAGTTACAGCAATGGCAGGCTCCATCTTAGGGCACAGACACTGCTGCTCCTGCAATGCTCTCCTCAGCTCATCTCCGGACCTGCAATCTACTCACAGTTATAAAGGCAACTGTTTGTTGAACTTCTTATATCAGAACTTCTACCGCAGTAGCAAAAGAAGAAAAGGGCAAAAGAGTGACAATTCAAGGCAATACTGAAAAGCTCAGGGAACACAGGATCTTAACACTCCCTGTTTAAAGCAGAGTCTATACATGATGTCAAGGTGCGGCTATTTGTGAAGTCATGTATTGTGAAGTCTTAGGGCCTTGCGTACAAGATGCTAAACACTATCATTATCCAGGAGAACTTGGTCTTTTTCTTCCGAATCTAACTGATGGGTTTAAAGAAATTACCTTCTTCAGGTATTCAATGACACCTCTCTGCTGAAGGTTGTAGCCCTCCCAGGAGACCAAACTAAGTGAACACACCTTGTGTGCTTCAATATAAACTCAGCTAGGAGAAGTTCTGATGGCTATGATGCAGGATTATGAAGGTCCAGTATAGAGCTAGTTACTGATTTACTGATCAGACTCGTGCTTACAATTTATACTGTAGCATTGTTATAAAAAAACCAACTATGAAACCTTTTCTAGGAGGGGAAAATTATTCCTGCTCAGGCAGCAACTTAGACTGTATGGAAATGACCAAGTGGCATAATTCAGGATGAGATAGAAAAAGGTTCCAAAGGAGTGAGAGGTCTACAAACAATGTGGTGCAGTGGACAACAGAAGGCTGCTGAGACCAGCATGGCATGGACACACAGAGCTACAGATCACAGACAGACTCACAAAAGGAGTCACCTTTCCTATAGTCACAGATCTTTGTAGAGATCAGTGAACCAAAAAGTCCTTGAAACAGCAACAGTCTGAAAGCTAATTGGGAAGACAAAACCTATGTGCCAAAACGGGATGGTTAGGGATGTATTGTAGGAGACCTTTATGAAATGTCTGTTTCAACATTGCCTGGCCTTGATGACCTGGTGAAGGAGACTGAAGACAGGGACCCCTGGACTGTCTCAAGGCTTGTTGATTCACAGGGTGTCTCCAGACACCAAGATAAGGAGGCATCATTGTCCATAGACATTCCACCTAGCTGCCGAGATAACGAGGCACCATTGTCCACCACCCAAATCCTCCAGCTAACAGATAACGATGGACATTCCGAGGAAAGGAGGCACCACTGTCCACCACCCACACCCTCTGGCTGCCATCTGCCATCTGCCAGAGAATGATCGACATCCCCTCCTGCCGCCTAGACCATGAGACACCACTGTCCACCATTGTCCGACTGACATCGCTTCCGGCTGCTGAGACTGCAAGGCTGGGAATGGCTCAACTCCAGAGACACTGACCAGTCAGTGCATGACAGAGACCTGTAAACAGGACCTGCGTCCAGAGCATGGCGCATACTCACCACCAAAGA